>NW_003306578.1:0-3294 GCF_000142945.1 Phytophthora infestans T30-4
CATGACTACGAGATCGCGCGCTGCACAGCAGTCTGCCGGTTTGGAGGGAGCTAGTGCTCGAGAAACCTCGTTTGAGCGTCAAACAAAGCGCCGATCAAGTGTGCGAAATGACTGTGATGTGGCCGATGAAGAAGAAAAAGACGTCGAGGATCAAGACGACGATGACGCAACTCCGCCTGTATTTTGGCGAGCATGTGCCAACGCAGTGGAGGCTGGTGATTTAGCTGAACCGGCAACGTTCCAAGAAGCGGTAAACGAGCCTGATCAAGTGCATTGGCGCAAGGCCATCCGTGCCGAACTTAAGTCGATGCGACTTCGCGGTGTGTTCCGAGCTGCCAAGTTACCGAACGGTCAACGGGCCATCGGTACGAAGTGGGTGTTCAAGATCAAACGCAAAGCGGATGGTTCAATCGAGAAGTACAAGGCGCGCCTTGTAGCGAAAGGCTTCAAGCAGAAGTATGGCATTGACTACACCGAAACGTTTTCGCCCGTGGTGAAGTATGTGACGCTGCGCATGATCATTGCTTTGGTCGTGTACCTCGGCTGGCCCCTGGACCAGCTGGACGTGGTAACATCATTCCTGTATGGCATAATGAAAGAGGTGGTGCTCTGCATGGTGCCAGAAGGTGTCGAACTTGATGATGACTTCGACCGCCTGGAGCTCGCGAAGGCGATCTACGGTCTCAAGCAAGCATCGCGCGTGTGGAACGAGACCTTCGACGACTACGTGTGCTCCGTCGGCTTTCAAGTTTCAGCATACGACCCGTGTCTCTACATCAAGATTGGGGATGGTCACTGTGTGCTTCTGCTGGTCTACGTAGACGACGTTTTAGTGACTGGTAGCTCGGCCGAGCTCATTGCAACCACCAAGTGCAATCTTAAGAAGCGCTTCGAGATGACCGACAGTGGCAAGTGTGCGTTCGTACTAGGAATCGAACTGGTGTACAGCGCTGACGGGAGTGTGACGATGTGCCAGCGCCGATATGTCGACGACATCCTTAAGTGTTTTGGTATGGATGAGTGGTGAGTCCAGCTGATTTGAGCTCTCGACTAGTCCCAAGCAGTGCATCGACCAAGGTGAACGCTTAGTTCCGCGAGGCTGTAGGTGCACTCATGCACTTGATGACCGCGACACGACCGGACATTGCCTTAGCCGTGGGATACGTTTCTCGCTTCATGGAGAACCCACAAGTCGAGCACTGGGCTGCTGTAAAGCGCATCTTTCGCTATCTACAAGGAACTAAGTCGCATGGAGTCTGCTTCAAGCCTGGTGACAAAGTGGATTTCCGCGGGTACCCTGACGTAGACTTGGCTGGTGACCACTCCGATCGCAAGTCGACTTCGGGCTACACGTTTCTTGGTTACCGCTCCGATCGCAAGTCAACTTCGGGCTACACGTTTCTTGATGAGCGCACCCGTGAGTTGGGGGAGCAAAAAGCAGTCAAGTGTGTCGTTGTCAACAAGCGAGGCAGGATACATCGCGCTAAGTTTAGCTATATAAGAAGCCAAGTGGGTTCACCGCCTACTTTGCGAGATTTTGACGGCAGCAGGGGAATCGGGACCAGAGCTCAAGATCCTCGAAGACAACCAGTCATGCATCAAGATGACCAAGAACCCAGTGAACCATGGTCGAGCCAAGCACATCGACATCAAGTACCTGTTGTCAAGAAGGCGTCTCGTCCAGCTTCGGCATACCAGTAAAACCGGTTTCCAAGGACCCCGCGATGTTTACGGTAAGTCAATTGCGCAAACGGATGTATGCGCAAACAGATGATTGGACGATCAGGATGATTGGACGAGTCCATGATTGGATGCACCAAATGATTGGATGCAGACTAGGACGTAAGACAGAGTAAGCTCCAATAAATCAATCACTTTGCATTTTATCATCTAGTGCACAAACGACCTTCCTTTTGGTTATGAGCCCAAGCCCCGCAGACTCTGCCCAAGACTACGCCTACGCCATAGACGCCACTTCAACGACCGCCCGCATCAACAAGTTCGACGGAACCAACTTTTACACGTGGAAGTTCAAGATGCAGATGGTGCTGGAAGAGCGCGACCTTTGGGAAGTCGTCAGTGGCGAACTGAAGATGGAGCACTGCGCTACCGCGTTGGACCAAGCGACGTTCAAGCGGAAGTCGCGCAAGGCGCTGGCGATTATCTGTCTCGCGATGGAGGATTCGCAGCTGCCGTTGGTTCGGTCGGCGAATGGTGCGCATGATGCCTGGTCAAGGCTGGAAGGACACTTCGAGAAGAAGAGTTTGGCGAACAAGCTCTTCCTTCGTCGACGTTTCTTCACCACGATGATGGAAGAAGGTGATGATGTGCTGGAGCACATCAGCAAGATCAAGACGCTGGCGGAACAGCTCGACGCAGTAAGCGCTCCGGTCAGCGAGGACGACTTGGTGATCACGCTTCTGGCAAGTCTAAGCGAGTCGTACCAGTTCCTCATCACGGCGTTGGAGTCGAGAGCTGACTCACTATCGTGGGAACTCGTGACGGCTCGGTTGCTACATGAGGACATGAAGCGCAAAGAGCAAGGTGGCGGTGCGGACGGCGCCGCACACGGTCAAGCGCTCATGACGAGTGACAACGGGAAGCGTAAGGGACGACAGGCGCCAAAGACAAGCGCGTGTCACTACTGCGGCGAACAAGGACATTGGATCGCCAAGTGTCCGGTGAGGATTCGTGAGAATGCGGAGCGGCAGAGGCCGCAACGAGCAAACGTCGCGCGCGATGAAGAAGAATCGGGCGAGTTTCTCTTCTTGGTTGGTGGTGCGAGCAAGACCACCAAGTCAAGTGACAAGTGGCTGGTCGACTCGGGTGCGACGCAGCACATGACGTACTCGAAGGAGTACATGAAGAACTACAAGAGGATGTCTCCAGTGGACGTGCATCTCGCGGACGATGGTGTGGTTCAGGCGGTCGGGACCGGCGACATCGTGATGTCCATGAAGACTCCACGGGGGACCAAGAAGGGTGTGCTCACGAATGTGTGGCACATTCCCAAGCTGTCACGCAACCTCTTCTCGGTTAGTCGCTTCACCAAGGATGTTGGTCCCGTGACGTTCAAGACGGATGGGTGTTTTGCGGAAGCAAAGGGCCTCAACTGGAAGCTCGGCACGCGTGAAGGCAAAGAGCTATTCAAGCTGTGCATGACACCAGTTGTGCCCGACGAGGCCAATGCGGCAAGCTCGAAGGATTGCAAAGGGGACACCACATCGTACCTCTGGCACCTTCGACTTGGTCACATTGGCCATGGCGGTCTAGACGCCATCGTCAAAAAGAACT
>NW_003306579.1:0-3295 GCF_000142945.1 Phytophthora infestans T30-4
CACTTTTTTTTCTTCTGTGGTCCTCTCTCTTTGTCGTCTTTTCCCTGGTCTGCCTCCCCTTTAGTTTGTCCTTCACGCTTCCGCGTTCATTTTTAGTTCGAGGGTACCTCGACCCTACGCAAAAAAAGGCGTCGTCACGGATAACGGGACGGTAATAACCTGCGAGACCCAAAAAGCTTTGTAGTTGCTTTTGGTCTAGTGGCTTAGGCCACTTTGCAATCGCTTCAGTCTTGCGAGTATCAACAGCAAGTCCTTTGGCAGAAATCGTATGGCCGAGAAACTTAACTTCGGACTGACCAAAGTGACACTTCGAGAGATGACAGAACAAATTCTCACGACGTAGAACCTCGAAGAGAGTTTGAAGATGCTCAACATGCTCTTCCAGACTGGTGGAAAAGACACAAATGTCATCCAAGTAGACAACAATGAATCGGTACTTCACAAAGAGTACCCTCATGAGGCGAGACCAAACACCAGGCATACCGGCCAATCCCATAGGAGCTACACACCACTGGTAAGTTTCAGCGTGCGTGCGAAAGGCGGTATACTTGCGACTCTTGAGCGCGATATGCTTCTGGTGATATCCTTGAGCCAAATCTAGAACTGAAAAGATGACACAACCAGACATCTGATCGAAGAGTTCGTCGATGCGAGGCAGTGGAATCTTTGGAACAATCGACTGCGAGTTCACATAGCGATAGTCAATGACCCAACGGATAGGCAAAGTCGAGTTTCCAGAGCGCACCCACTCAGAGCGAGACAGCTGATGTCCAGAAGTAGGATCTTTCTTTGGAATTCAAAGATGTTGGACACCCAAGGAGAATCAGAAACTTCGATCCATCCTTTCTTCAGCTTCTCTGCAACGAAGAGATCCAGTGCATCCTGCTTAGCCTTAGACAGGCAGAACGGAGCACGGCTACCTGGAACAGCATCAGGTTTCATGTGGAGTTCGAAATCCACACGACGTGAAGGCGGTAAACCATCCGGTAAAGTTTCCGGAAAAACGTCAGTAAAACGCTTCAATAAGTGAGTGATCGGAACAGGAGTCGACTCACTAACTGGCGTGACCGCACAAATCTTGTACACATGTTTCTTCACGTTACGTTTAAAGTCAACAGCAGCCATCTCCACAGCTGCTTGACTAGCAACCGTTGATGGGGTGCACAAGATACACTTGGAAACGAAATCTCATGCGAACGCCAATTGATACATGGCTGAAACTTGGTAAACCAAGGTTTTCCCAAGATGACATCATGGGCAGATCCAAGTGACCATTCCATGACTTGAAGTTTGCGGAAACGGTAGCGACCGAATTCAATAGTCGCTTGACCTTTCTTCACAGAACGCGCTTTCGTAGAAGTTCCATCGAACCGAGTGACATGTGAGACACCAGACGTAGCGGTGTTAGCGACTAAACCTGGGCGAACAACATTGCACGTAGCACCACTGTCGAACATGATGACGACAGGTTTCCCATCACAAGTCCCTTGTTTACGAATGAGCTCGTTCTCACGATGCATGGACGACAAGGTGGACGTGGAAATCTCTTCCACTTCAACAACCTCAACCTTGTCATCGGAACGGGTCATAGACACTCGTTCAGCAGCAGCAGTTGTAGGAGAAGAAGAATTAAAGTTCGCGGCAGATTGCTCGTGACGGTTCTTTCGAGCATACTTCTCCTTGTTCTTCAACTTGAAGCACTGCTCAATGACATGGCCCGACTTCTTGCAATAACGACATCGCTTGTTAGACGACGAAGAAGAAGCAGAACGGCGATTTCTAGTACTCCCTATGTCAGTTTCCATTGGCTCGGGTTCGTTCTCCTGAACACGCATAGGCGTGGCTTGCTTTTGGTGCGAATTGTTGTTGGACTGAGAGCGTGATCGGCCTGCGAAAAGATCGGTGGACGATAGTTCTTACCGCGGACATGATGCGATCGATCATACTCCAAAGCAATCTTCATTGCTTGCGACACTGTTGTACAGCGACGATATTGCACCTCTTCGCGCGTAGGACTGACTAGTCCACGTGTGAAGTAAGTGATCTTGTCCAACTCACTCATGTCTGTCACTTGCATGATGGCTTCACGGAAGCGAGAGATGTAATCTTCCAAGCTAGAGCAATTTTTCTGCTTGAGCGCGTACAATTGATCACGCAAACGCTTTTGCAAATCCGGAGGCACAAATTCATCGGTCAACCGGGCCATAAGGTCCTGCATGTCCTTGATATCACGCTTGTTCAGCTTGTACCAAGCGGCAGCATTTCCTTTAAAGTTCGCAGTAGTAATGGCCAAAATTCGAGAACTTTGGTTGTCGTTTTGCCAATCGATGTTCTTGGCATCAAAGTACTGAGCAAGTTGCTCGAAGTACAAATCAACAGATTCTCCCATCATGCCTTGAAATTCAGGCAGACGGATACCTTCCACTTTCACTTCACGCTTACGCATGGCTTCAAGCAGTTGTTGCTGCTTGTCAACCATTTCGATAGGTTTCTGCGTGATAGCGTCAGTAGACCATTCTTGACGATTTAAGGAAGTCATGGTTTATTGTCGAAAAATTCAGCGATGAAGTGCCGAAAAGTACAGGTGGACAGCGACGAGGGGGTGGAGGTACTGAATTGATCCGGTTCTTATAGACCAGACACTTACAGTACACACGCAATCAACGATAACGCTGATGAAGGATGCGACGTTAGGTACGGGTACTAACTTGATCCGGTTCTTATAGACCAGACGCTTAGTGCAGTACGCACGCAAAAATTCAACACATGCAAGCCGTATGAAATGAGGTCGCACGAAGAATCCGACGAAGTGGAGGCGAGAAGACGACACACGCTCACGAGCAGCTTTCCAGTGTTGGTAGCGATAGAGAAGGAGAACCCCTCCGGGAGGAAAAACAGCAATTTTACCAGATGGGACGACGGGGGAATGGCCCGGGGCAGAGGAAACAGCGACGGGGAAAGAATTCCCTGGCCGAGAAACAAAAGGGGAGGAGGGCGGCGAGAGTCCAACGAAGGGGACTCGAAGGTAAGGCGTAGGAGGCAGCTGATGTGCCTCGAAGAAGGTAAATTGGAAAGTGAGATTGAAATGGTTAGTTGTTTGTCGGCTACGAGGAAGTGCTTGTTAGCATTCCCTTGGTATCCTATGTAAGTATATGCATTTCACTATACTAGATTCGAAGTAGTCCTTGAGTCGAATCTTGAAGTAGCGTAGCGTAGTAGTGAACCGCGGTTCATTTGAACCGGGTCAGAATCTCCATAGTGAATTCAAATGAAAAAGAATGACTGTCATTGAAGT
>NW_003306580.1:0-3295 GCF_000142945.1 Phytophthora infestans T30-4
ATATTATACTCGAACAACTTCTACCCCACCGTGGAGGCGGAGCGACAACCCCCCTCCCCCCCTCCTCTTCCTTTATTTAAAAAAATAACACGCTTAGCTTGGTAGTTTGTATTTGGGAACGTGCAGACCCGGCGCACCCCCCCGCCCTTGGTTGATAGTATAACGCCGCCCAGCTCCCGCTGCCGGAGGCGTCCGAGCACACACAGCGCGTTCGTGAGCTCCCGTTCATTCCGGTCTTCATTGTCGGTGGCTGCATCCGTCGTCGTGTCCTCTTTCGCGTCGAGTTCGTCGTCTTCCGACACCCCTCGGGCCGCTTTCGTCTGTGCCGCAAGCAACCATTGACGAATGGTCCTGTCCGGCACTAAGAGCACCGTCTCATTATGTGCCGAACGACCTGTTCGACGGGCGCCTTGCGTAATTTCGATGCGTCTCAGTTGTTTGGCCAGGAATTCCTCGTCTCTCAGCTGGGCGAAGGTCAGACGACCCCACCGCAAGTCTGGACGTCCAGTAGTATTGGATGCGGCACTACGAGGCTCGTAGCCGGTGCCGGTGGCCGTCCACGCGTCGCCACGCTGCATAGTGTGAGTCCTGCGATCACGAGAGGGAAATAGAGCGACCGTTCGCCAAGTGCCACTCGGCACTTCTCGCCGACCCTCCGATCGGACGATTTAAGCTCGATCTCCGTGCCATTCGGTCACCACCGAAGGTGCCGAATTCGAAGCAGA
Source organism: Phytophthora infestans T30-4 (assembly GCF_000142945.1). Taxonomy (NCBI): domain Eukaryota; phylum Oomycota; class Peronosporomycetes; order Peronosporales; family Peronosporaceae; genus Phytophthora; species Phytophthora infestans. Next base: position 726 of record NW_003306580.1, read on the forward strand.
GCAATCCAGTCAATGACTTGAGTTCGCCACCTTTGTTCGCACCATCGTTTGAAGAAGATGACAATGCGCTCGTTCTCGTCACTTAACAATTTACTGCGTTGGTGCATTCTTTAACAACGATGACGCTGCTCAAGACACTTTTCTCGTTTTTCAATCTCGTTGTAGGACTGCAAGCTGCCTCGGGGATCGAGTACACTGACACCGGCATCGCTATTGTCGGTACGACAGAACTTCTGGACGTCAACGTGACGGCCGGAACTTCTCACAAAGATCTCATCTCGTACGAGTTCGCGTCTTATATCGCCGTCCATTTCGCCGGCTTTAACCTGCCGGAAGGAGATTCGGTGGTCATCAGCTCCCCGGACGTGAATGTCGCGGTGTCACACACGTATACCGGTCGGCTACGACAACAGACCGGAACGTTCATCGCCAGTTTCGTGCCGGGTAATTCCGTCACCGTCACGTACACGTCTGTCGGACCGGCCTCTGCCGGTCGTGACACTCGGCTGGGAAGTGGCATACGAGTTTAAAGTATGGATAATGCCTCATCATGCCGGAGTCGATTTGATTCTCGGCACTGACTTCATGATCCCAGCAGGGATCCGTCTAGATCTGTACAACACGGCGGTCAAGCTACCCGATGAGATGATGATCCCACTCATCCGATTAAGTAATGCGCCGACCAAGACCGAGCTCGGACCATAAGTCCCATGCGGCCCACCAGACGAGTTAGCGATCGAAGGTCGAATGACCGCTGAGTTCAAATTGCCCAGACGACAACCCAGTGAGTCGACGCATGACTTGTGGGTGCGACGGACGAAGGGTTGGATTCCAGCGGTTGTTTTTAATCGCCGAGCAAGACCAACCCATGTCGTGATTACGAACGTACGACCGACGTCAGTCTGGTGCCCACCTCACTTTTATGTGATAAAATGGCAACCACACGGAGTACTGGCCAATGAGGGATATGTCCGCGTGAATTCGGCGAACTACCGTGACTGGCAGATATTGGCATTTGAGTCAGCGATGGACAAAGATTTGCTGCAGAAAGAACAACGACTGTACGAGGACTGGCTGTCACACCAGCCGCCAGCTGTGGAAAGACGAAAACACCCAATTCCGACGGGGGTGGAAAAACGACCCCCTCCAGTGGAAAATGGACCTGAATTATCATGCGCCGAACGCTGGAGAAGGATCGAAGCTGATACAGAAGCCGACGAAGACGAGAGGCGTCGCGGTAACGCCGACGTCATATCGACCTCAGGGGTGACAAGGGGTGACCCGGCTATAAACTCAGCGCTCAAGCTGGAAGCGTCCGAGCGGATCGTACGCCGGTGCTCCACGATGGCCAAGATGTCTTCTATCATCTGTCCAAGTTTGAAGACGACGGCGCCATTTCTGACGCCAGGACAAACTCAGCGGCTGAAGGAACAAGTGCAGTAACGGCCAAGGAAGAAGTGTCGGCGACTGAAGACGCAGCTATAACGCAAGGAGACCCTAAAAAACGTTCGGAACAAGTCCTACGTGACGCTTAACCCGTTATTGACGACTGAGCCAAGTATGGAGTCATTAGACCAAGTATTCTGGGCGAGGTGACCTCAGCTATGAGTACCCTGGCCACTATAAGTGCTGGGATTAACCAGGTGGTGACGGCGAGCTCGGCGCTCGAAAATCCAGCCGCAAGAAATGACTTGGGAGCTGTTCCGGCGTGCCATAGGACGACCGACTACGCGAGGAACGAGTGTGGGCGCGTGAATGTTTGTCCAGCTGTCGTAGCAGACTCAGCGGTACAGTGCCCTAGCGTGACGACTGAAAATTCCCAGCTGAAGGTATTACTTTCAAGAGTTGTTGAGGCTAACAGTGAAGGACTGAGCTGGACGGTGAATACAAGTAACCACAGTGATTAGGCGAGGCACGAGCCGAGTATGGAGTCGATGGGTTAAATTCTGCAGCCGTGGTGAACTCAGCAATGGGTACGCCAAAAGCCTGCATTATCTAGTCGGCGACGGTGGACTCGGCGTCAGCGGATCTAAACACTGAGAGTGATTCGGACGTGGACACAGCATGTCGCCAGGATGTCAGCTATCCCGGAGACGCGTTTGCACGCATGGAAGATAGTTCTGCCATCGCAGTCAGCTCAGCGGATCAGCACTCCGACGCGATAAAGGACTACGATAGTCGGGAGGTATTACTACATGAGGAAACAAAGCCCAACGACGACCTCGCTACGGCAGACTCGGCGTTGGAGACTATGGAGGCTAAAACCGGTTCGGATGTGGTTATACGGCATGACGATGATACCATCTACCTCGTAGACAAGTTTGAACACGCAGGAGTCAGATCGGCCATCGCAGTGAACTCAGCGAATACGGGCGCTGACGTGGACGACAACTATCATTTATCAGTGGTATCACTGTTGGGAGGTACTGTAACTGAGGTCGGAGAAACGAGCTCAGCGGCGACGGTGTTCGACTCCTGCCGGAATTGACTACGGTTTAGGACAAGCTGAGATGATGAAAGCACTCGACGAGAAACCCAACGAAATCTAAGACAACACTACTGGCTATCGC
>NW_003306581.1:0-3295 GCF_000142945.1 Phytophthora infestans T30-4
CACACGAACTACTGAGGCGGTAAACGTGGTACATACGCCAACGAGTGTTAGTGTCCAGTCAGGGGTGACCACGGAAGCGACAAGTCACGGCACTGGATTGAATGGAGTCACCCGTTTTGACGAAGCTGTCCCGGCCTTGTGTGTCGCCAAATCTGCGAACGAGCCACCGGTGGTTGATCCAGAGGATACAGGCATCGCGCAGAAGGTGTTGAGTACGGGACCGAGTATTTATTGCTAAATTGGTGCGAATTCCGAAATGTCAAGACAGCGGCAGAACGAGGAGCGGAACAAAAGTCAACAACCCAATATGTCGGCGGCCCACGCATTCAATATTGCGAACGATGACTCCCAGAGATGTAAAACCATGATGGGAAGGAGATGGACCAAGTACCGACTGTTGAAATCAAAGCGGATGCCAATGTTGAGTCAAGGGAAGAATCCGTAGCGGCGTTGGACGGAACATACATCTCGGTTGCTCGAGTGTTAGCAACCGAGGGAAATGAAGCAACGGAGGATACGAGAAATGATTTCTACGAACACCCAGCTAACAACATTGGCTTGGACGACTACGCGAAGGAGCTGGCATTCCTGCCGGACCTGACCGAAGACATTAACACGACAATTGACTACACTGCGCCTAATGTTGCTGATCCTGAGCTGTCGACAGAACGCCGAGAACGTCTAGTCGCGACGCTAAAGAACCACGAGCACATCCTGATTGCTAGTGGTAACGCACTGCCGCCGCCAGTCTACGGGGCGGTATGCGATATCGACACACAGGGGCACGTCCCAATTAAACAGCGTGCCCGGCGCGTGCCGCTACGATTTCTCGGCAAGCTGTACGAGCTGCTGCGCGCTTTATTGCGTGCAGGACTGATCGTCTTTTCAGACAGTCCATGGGCATCGCCGATCGTGATTGTGATGAAAAAGAACGGGCTGGACATCCGGCTCTGCATTGATTACAAGATGGTGAATGCTATCACCGCGATCATGGAGTATGCAATGCCGCTAGTCGACGACCTGTTAACAGATCTCGAGCGCTACCTATGGTTCTGCTCGCTGGATGCAGCAAGCGGCTTCTGGGCGGTCATGATGACCTAACGAGCGCGTAAAGTGTCGGCGTTCGTCTGCGCACTAGGACATTTTGAGTGGTTACGCATACTCTTTGGGTTAAAGAACGCGCCGATGATCTACCAGCGTATGATTGACAACGCACTCTGGGGGTTCGTTCAACCTAAAGGAGGTTGATTTGAATACTCGGAGAGGATGCGTTTAGCTGAAGAACAGGCCAAGGAACGTCGTGGACCAAGCGCCGAGGGTTCGTTTCAAACGAAGCTCGCGGCAGACCGCGAAGCACCGGTAGAGACCGACCCTGTACTACAACTCGTCAACAGCCCCGTCGCTGACATGTTTACGAGCGGGGAGCCAGACGAATCATCGCTGGTACCTGTATTTGGTCGACGGTCGTTTGTGGATGACATTTGCTTCGGTGGCGAGGATTTCGACAGCTGCCTGGCGACGCTGGGCCGATTGCTAGCAAGATTCGCACAGTGTCGGATCAGCATTAGCTTCACCAAGAGCATCTTTTGCCAACCCAAGGTGGACTTTCTGTCGCATAAAATTTCGCCAGAAGGTATCAGAGCTGACCCCAAGAAGCTTGCGGCCATCACCGAGCTTTCGTTTCCAACGAGCAAGAAGGGCATGCAGTCGTATCTTGGAGCGGTTAATTACTACAGCCGCTTCATTCAAGACTTCGCGGTCTACGGTGCGGCGCTGTACCAGCTCAAGGATGAAGACTTTGTCGTTGAAGGTGGCCTTTCTGTGGCACGTCGTTCCTTCAAAAAATTGAAGACGAGTGTTTCACATTCACCCATCCTCAGGCACTTCGATCGGTCGAAAGAAGTTCACGTCATGCTCTTTGCGAATGAATGGGCGTTGAGCACTACGCTAATGCAAGAACATGACGGCAAGTTACACCCCGTACGGTTCCTCGGTCGGGTGCTCAAGGAGGCCGAGATGAACTACCATCCTGCTGAGAAAGAAGTTTTGGCGTTACTTCTGCTGTTGAAGATCTGTTACGTCCAGCTGGCAGGAAAGACGCTACATGTCTATACACGATTCTCGACGTTAGAGTGAATGCATAAGTCGAAGTCTCTCTTCGGACGTGCGGTCCAGTTCGCAGTGCTGCTATCGCAGTGGCACCTAAAGGTGCAGCGCGTGAAGGAGAAGGATGTCGCCTTCGCGCAGCTACTGCAGTCAAGCATCACGAGCTTCGTCGACCTGGAAGACTCGCTCGCGCCGGTGGCTACGGGAGTTGTTCATGGGTGCTATGGAGCCTTCCTGAGTGGAAGGTAGTGATTGCTGCAAACGCTTACCTCTCGGCCACCACGGTGAATGAGGCAGAGTACACAGGAATGATAAGCGGTGTCAAGGCTGATATTGCGCACGGTGGTGAAGTGCTTTCTCAGAAATAAGAGAAGGGATTTAACAAGGGTCACTATCCCGCATTAGTGACATCACCAAGTGGTTAGGAGGGATTTGGATCGCCCGGCATGGATCCACGCTTCTCGGAGTGGATTGGCCAAGTAAAGTGGCGTCAGGTATGGGCTGACGATCGATCTGGTATAGATAACGTATGGGAAGGTAGGACCCACCAAGGGGAGACCCAGATCCACCCTCACCTGAGCTCACTTAATTTATTTGGGATGGTGGATCAAGTGGGAATCCTATGAAGGAAGGATGGTAGGTATCATCTGAAGGTGGATCTGGTATCGACACTAACAAGAAGGCAAGACCCACCACGATATGTCCCAGATCCTACACTTTCGAGTCCGGATCCAAGGGGGTGATGATCCCACACGGAGTGACCTGGGTTTACAAACTCTGTTCCATTATCGGAACGCAGGCACTTCAATTGCTCCCCCCACTGATTTTCATACAGCGCCTTGAACTCCTTCAGCTTGCTGCCCACCTCACTCTTGCTCTTCATGAAGAATGTCACGACATACCTTGAGTAGTCGTCTACAAAGGTCAGCTCGTACTTGGCACCCCCCTTTGAGAGAGTTCTCATTGGTCCCATAACGTCCGTGTGTACTAGTTCCAACACACGCGTTGTCTTCGTCAGTGATCGTGACGGGAACGCCGTCACGGTCTGCTTTCCCTTCATGCATCCACCGCACAAAGTCTCGCACCCCCTTCTTACTGGCGGGATACCGGTCGTGGAACGCTGGGTCTTCGTCAGTGCGTCCTTGTTGGGGTGATCCATGCGAGCGTGCCAAAGCTTCCACTCGCTGTC
>NW_003306582.1:0-3296 GCF_000142945.1 Phytophthora infestans T30-4
CGATTGATGCTGTATCCGATGCCTCTGATCAATGAGCTGTTTGAAGATTTGGATACAGTACTCAGGTACTGTTCTCTAGACATGCCCCAGTGGTTTTTGGGTGGTTAGTAGGACGGATCCGAGCTCGCGCAATATCCGCATTCATCACACCGTTTGGCCTGTTCGAGTGGACCCGGATGCCGTTTGGATTGAAGAACGCACCCCAGATCTACCAACGCCTCATCGATAACGCCCTCTATGGGTTCACCCGAATACCGGAGCCCGAAACGGGTGGATCCGGGGAAGGTGACGCAGAAGTGGATCCATTCGAAGCGGGGGAGCCAGGGGATCCTGGAACCCCGTCTGTGTTAGGACGCAGATCTTACATCGACGACATTCTGATCCCGGCGGAATCGTGGGATCAGTTGTGCGAAAGAGTGACATCCCTACTGGAGGCGTGTACTAAGTGGAATCTCTCTATCAGTGTGGTTAAGAGCTATTGGGGGATGCGCAAGGTGGATTACTTGGGCCATCGAGTTTCCAAGGAGGGATTGGAGGCGAATCCTAAGGACCTGTCTTCATTAGTCGATTTGTCCTTCCCACAGTCGTTACGAGCGATGCAATCCTTCTTGGGCAGTTTGAACTACTACAGTCGGTTCATCGAGGATTACGCCCTGTTTGCCGCGGTGTTGTATGAATTAAGAGAGGTAGATTTGGCTGCGATGACCGCTCCAGCTGTCCGGATGAAAATCCAACAAGCTCTGGCCCGGGAGATGTCGGATCCACGAAGGGATCCAAGTGGTATGACGTCAGAAGAGGACCTAACACAGGAGCTGGATCCACCCCGAGACCAACAGAGAGAGGATCCAGTCTGGATAGAGACGACGGATCAGAACATGGAAAAGGCAGAATCTCGGTGGATCCGAGCTCAACACGCATTCGTGGAACCGAGGAACAGGATCGCGACCACGCCTATTCTTCGTTCATTTAGATCCGGAAGTCAAACCTACGGTAATAGTATATGGCAGTGACTGGGCAGTCTCAGCAGCTCTGGTGCAAGAACATGAGGAGATCTGTCATCCAGTCACCTTTGTCAGCCGGACACTGAAGCCGAATGAACTGAACTACGGGGCGGTGGAGAAAGAGATACTTGCGCTCCTGCGCGTGTTGGATCTAAATTATAACCTGCTAGTGGGAAGATCCATCCGGATCCTGACTCGACACTCCACGCTAGCCTGGCTGTTCAAGTCGGCCGGGTTGCAAGGACGTTTGGGACAGTGGGCAGCTTTACTCTCACCTTGGACGCTGGAGATTGTGAAATGTTCGAAAGGGGAAGACGAGATCCTGGGAGTCTTGGCCGCGAGCATCACTCCTCGAGCTAAGATGGATGAGGCGCTGACTAGGATCGCCCCTAAGAAAGAGCCCAAACGCCGGATCCAGATCCCGATCCCGACGGTACAGGTGGATGAGGATCTATACGTCCTGAGTTTCGATGGATCCGCTCGTGTACGACGCGGAGGAGGAGCATACAGTGCAATACTGTGGAGATTGCCCGGATGGGATGTTGTACGGGCCAGATCCACTTACGCGGAAGGCCTCACCGTCAATGAAGCGGAGTATAACGGACTCCTTCTGGGTTTGGATTTACTAAAGGGACAAGATTTAAAACGGCTGGTGATTTGTGGGGATTCAAATTTGGTAATCAGACAGGTGCGAGGTGAGATTGACTGCAAGGCCCCGGCCCTAACACTGTTACGGCAGAAAGTGATGATCCACCTGCGTGGTTGGTTGAATCACGAGTTGGTACATGTCAAGCGAGATTGGAATGCCAGTGCGGATAGTTCAGCTATCGGTTGCACTAAGGTAATCAGCTGCCAGCTCCCTCGCTTTATCCACCCCCTACATTCTACTCGATACAAAAGTAAGTTTACAGATCTTAGCGACTCTGAGCATTTGATTGCCGATCAATCATCGCTCCTAGAAGTACTTTCTTTGACTGAAGCAGCAAAGAAAACTGAAGAGGTCGTAATCCAAACTCTGCTACTAGGGCACATTTTCTTTCTTCAGTTTACAAGAGCTAACGCGGACGGAGTGCTCGTCTAGTCATTACGCCGGAAATTGATGTAACCCTGAAGGAATCAGCAGCAAGGCTTCGTCACGAACAACCATCACTACAACTACAGGTCCTCAACCAGTAAATGGCTTCGTATAGTTAGAACCCTACCGTCCTGTACTGGTCGTTCAGCCCAAGCCGCAAGACGACCACCAGCAAAGAAACCAGCAAAACACGCGAGAGCAGAACGGTCTTTTGACTTACGAAAATCTTCATCACGGCAACGGAAGAAACAGAGGTCGTGGCGCTCGAATCCAAGACGATCACCGTGACGATGATACCGCGTACAGCCACCCTATGAAAGAATTTCTCAATCTGACCTCGCAAAGACTCATACCCATGTTCCTGGTCCTGGTACTTATCTTACCAACGATCCACCAAGGTTGCATACAGCTTGTAGCTCGCGCCGAAATGAGCGCTGGCAGCTCGTTTCAGTTTGGCAGCTCATCCCGCCAATTGGTATCTATCAAGCGCTAAGCTTCTCAATAAACACGCTGTGTTTTGTGCACGCCACATCCCATATCCGCTGAGGACAAACCCGCACAGGGTAGCACAGCATATGAACACGTGTCTTTCACAGGAGCTAAGCGGATATTTGCGTGAAAGTGCTAACTTGCTGAAGCGCAGCGTCGCCACCTACGACGAGAATACTTGGATGTGGCGCACCAATGCGAGCAGCAAAATCGCGATTGTACTTCTCCAGCGGGTTATTAGTCCGATTTATCATGCTCACATTGTTGCGCCGCATCTGGCTCACGTTCCACAGCGACGTGTCGAACCTCTTTGTCCACGTTCGCACAAAATACTTCCAGAAAGCGTTCCATTTAGTCTTTGCTGCGGTCTCATCGATGATGCTTCGAACATACCGTAGTCCCTGCCAAAAAAAATTATTTTATTTTAGTAATATTTTCCGTAAGTAAAATACAAAAATTACGTACCTTGTCCAGCACTTCTTCGGCAGGAATGACAGTAAGCACGTCCAGTTTTCCCGACTTCATGGCGTCTGCGATCTGTTCCTTGGGAATCTTCAGTTCTACCATCTTCCTACGTAGAGCCTGCTTCCAGTGGAAGAGGCAGCCAACAATGTTGGCTGCAGGGAACTGCTCAATCACAGCGTTAATGAGCGCAAGCTCAAAGTCACAGGTAACATCACGAGGCTCCAGCTGGCGGTCGGACGCCATGATGAGCTGCTCTAGTACTCGCC
>NW_003306583.1:0-3296 GCF_000142945.1 Phytophthora infestans T30-4
GAGGAGGTTTTTCGTTTTTTAAAGGGGTTTCGTCTACTGACGCTCATGACAAAAATTCTGAAGAGACGAGCGAGCGCCGCACCAGAACCCCTTTTGGAGAGCCTATGAATGACCTTTAATGAGACGGGCCTTCTCCAGTGTGCATAGAGGAAGGCGCAGGAAGTCCCACGTTGGCTATTGTTTCACAGCTACCTGGAGCTAGTTCTCCACTTGCTAAAGAAACAGGTCCCCGTCTTCGTTCCGCCGCGTTCAATTTGACGCGATCTGCCGCAGCAAAGTGAGCCCGTTGCAGCAGAAAATGTGTGCGCCGCTTGATCCAGGCGGGACTGGGCGTTATTCTACTGGACAAACGCGCTGTACGACAGCTATCTGGACAGCCAACGAGGGGTCCACAGTAAGCGAGACCCAAATAGTCGGGAAGAAGACGTGGCCAGGAACTTGTGCATCCTCATCGACCCAAAGAAGAACCCGGACTTGTTGCTGCACGAGTTTAAGCGTGAACTGGACGAGCTGTCCATCAAACGAGGTGACGCGCTGGGCAGACTGGCCGAAGAGTCTCTGGACACGCTGAAGGAAATGTGCTTCTCGCCGGCGCTGGAGCTGCAGCTGACGCACAATATCATCCAGAACGCCTTCAAGGACTACGACAAGGAAGAGTGGGTCATCGACGTCAACAAAGAGCTCACCGTGACTGACGTTATTGTCGAGTGCTTCCCGCTACACGACCGAGCGTTCAACAAGCAGTTTTTCGACGAGTACCGTAAGCGAACGTTCGAGTTCAATCTACGCAAAGTGGCAGCAGGAAACAGCGATCGCTGGGCGGTGGAGGAACTGCGTCTGCACTTCGGAGAGCGCGTGGCCTTCTTGTTCGCCTTCATGCACATCTACACGAAGCACTTGCTGCCTTTGACGCTGTCGTGTCTGTTCTACTACTTGTGTTACCGCTTCACGTCTGCGCCCACGTGGAAGCAATACATGGAGGGATTGGCAGTGATTGGCGTCTGTGTGGTCTGCTTCTGGGGTCCTTCGTTCCTCGTCTGCTGGCCGCGTGATACTTGAATGTCAATGCGGCGTCCGTGATCAGGTACATCTCGGAGTCGCAACTTCTTGGCAAAGGCGTCAGTGATCACACTAACGTTCGCTCCTGTGTCGAGGAGGATCCTCGTTTGCTGGTCGTTCACAGCGCCTTGCACCAGAGCTCTCATTCTGATCCGTCGGTCGAATTTCTTGGCCGACCACCACCCCTGTCTCTCGCCAGGGTTCAGCTTCATCATCTTAGAGTGACCCTTGGGCTCGTCTCGCGCTGCACTCGAAACCAAGCCGAGCGAATCCTCGCTGGTGCCCTCATCAGCATCAGCACACTCCACTCTCTCTCCAACACCTCCACCGAGGATTCTACTCCTCTCCTTTTCATTTTCCGTCGCGTTCACACTTGTTACGTAATTATCAGGCCATTCACTCTGCCCCATGAAAGCAAAGATACACTCTGCTTCCATTGAAGGCTCGGTTAACTGTGGCAGCCCGATAGGGACCAACCCAGTTGTAGTTGGCGGGCTGCCTAGTTTAAATGACGTTCTTGAACGACGGCCTTGAGCTCTGGCGGGAGTTCCTCCTTCGTGCCTTTAGTGCGCACGAATTTGGCAAGGTCTTGGAAGTTGCGGAAAAGTTCGCATTGTCCAGCATCGTAGAGCTGTTTGCAGAGCTTGCATCGCTTGTTACAGTAGTGGGCGGAGTGACTCATGCCGCCGCACACCGCGCATGGTCCGTACTGTGGGCGTCGGTTGTCGCGGTTGAAGTCACGTCGACCGCGTTGGTCCTGATTGAACCCACGGTCACCACCTCGGTGATCTTGATTGAAGCCATTCTCTCGATCAGGCGTGTTTCCACGCGGTTGACGGTTGTCCGAACGTGCGTAGGTGCCTTCAGCAGCTGCACGGCGCTCGTTTTCGTTAGCAGCAGCGAGGTATCGGTCGTTTTCATCCAATGAGAAATCGCCATCCGTATTATCGGGCTGAAAGTCGTTGTACTCATCTTGGACATTGTCGTAAGCGTTCGGATCTTCGTTTGAATACTCGTTGCCTCCTTGAGCAGCTTCACGACCTTCTAATTCAGCTAGTAGGTCGTCCAACGTAGCTTCAATGAGTGTCACTCTTGGTTTGTTGCGGTTGTCATCGCGGCGACGGTCATCACGCCGGTTGTTGCGGGCGTACCCATCGTCGCGTCGCGTATCACGACTCTTAGAATATCGGTACTCACTGTCACGCTTGGCCATTCTCTCCTTGCCCTTGAGAGCATCTTCGATGATCTCTTCGAGCTCGTGAATGTCGGCGACTCGAGCGTGGTAGAGACTCTCCGCTAGTTTGTCATCGTCGCATGTTGCCAGGAACTGCTGTACGTGTTCTTTCGCGTCGCGACCACTCTTCTCAAAGTGTAGACGGGCGGTCCGAGCGTAGCCGTTCAGCCTGTTTATGTAGTCGCACAGATGTTCATTTCGTTCCCGCTTGGCGTAGTAGTAACGCGACAGTGCCGTCTGCGTGAACTGCGAGCAGTAGTAGCGGATGAACGCATCGCTCAGCAGCTTCCACTTGCGTTTCGTCTTCTTCGGAAGTTGACGGAACCCAATGAATGGCTCCGTCCCGGAGACTTAGCTCAAATGGAATGCACCATTTATCGGCATCTGTGTGGGTTCCAGTCATTTCATAGACGAACCCACGGAGCCACTGCATACAGTTCTCGCTCTTGTTGCGAGAGCCTGAGAACGGCGTGATGCGATCCAGCGGTCGGTGCGAAGCCATTTCAATCCTCGGTGTCGGGTCTACGTCGTTCAGCGTCGCTAGCTCATTCATCTGACGCATCAACTCGAGTTGATGATCTTCCTCGTCGAATGTACGCACCAAAATGTCATCGTCACTGGACGAACCATCGCTGTCGACTTGACGACGTCCGGCACCACCTTTGGGGGCTCGCGCACCGCCTCGGCGACCGAACGAGCTCTCGTTACTTGCGTAAATGCGTTGCATACGGCTCTCCGAACGTGGCGTAACCATGTGCGAGTCTTGAAAGTACGGTGAAGCTTCGGTAGTTCCAAAGGCACCACGCTCAGCTCCACGCTTGGTCGGAGGAGTACGAACGAGTCGTTGGGGCGTCGGCGGCAGTGGAATCTTAGACGGATCTTCATCTTGAATCATCGGTCGACTCACAGGCTGCTTTCCGGCATTGATGCCAACAGCGCCAAACGCCTTCCGAAGCTTCTTCTTCCATTTCTGGAGAGCAGCTCCGGCTTCATGTGGACTCCA
>NW_003306584.1:0-3297 GCF_000142945.1 Phytophthora infestans T30-4
AGATATCAGAGTTTAGCCAGATGTTACCTGTTGGATATCATAAAGGTCATGACCCAAAAGTGGCACTCCCGAGACTTCAACTGCCTTGGACGTCGCGGCAGACGCCGAAGCAGACTTGCCTGGCGGGACAGTTTGGTCCGACTCTTCACCTTCGTCACTTGAGCCAAACATGAGCCGCATTTCCTCGGCCTCGCGCAGAGCTTCTTCAGCAGCACGTATGTCGGCTGGAGAAGGTGAAATCGTGGAAGCCGGAGGCTTGGCCACATCGTGTGGACCTTAAGGCGGCGGCAAAGGCGCGTCAGGAGAATTGGGAACATCGTCGTGATCCCCAGGGGTCACATCTTTACCATAGAAACTGCTACTCTGTAGCAGTTTCTTGAACCGAAGGGACGCTACTTGTATCAGCAGTCCCCATGTCCACGTCACGCTGGTCACCGCTGAGGTCGACCACGGCAGGAGTCAAGGAAGACGCGGGTGTAGGAGGTGGCGACCATGAACTTGGAGAAGACGGGTACAGACTTGGACCGAGTCTTCATATGACGACGAGGCGACTTGGCAGGAGAATGAGGACGAGATTTCTTGCGCTTCTTCTGGGCCGCCTTCTTCCACGCCTTCGGACCGAACAGCGATCTACGAGCCGACTTGGGAGTTGAAGTATCGGCAGGTGGCGCATCACCGAGACCGGCAGCTGCCATCGAAGTACTGGCCTTGTCCGTTGGGATTGGAGCCTTGTCTTCGTCAGAGTCTTCCGACTCGTCGTCTGAATCCTCGCCACCTGGTCTAGGACGCTTATGGGACTTCCCATGGGCCACTTGGTGAGCGGCTTTGGCCAAAGCTGCAGGAAGGGCTTGAGGATCGTCCGAAGACGCGGTGGCAGACTGAATGGGCCGCAAAGCGACTAATGTCTCCTGATCCAAGTCCAGCGCGTCCAGGTCCAGCTCACCCGCAGTCAGACCTATCACGAAGGATTGTGAACGAACGTTAGTTGCTGAACACACGGTGGAAGGAGCGACATTAAGAGCATACCTTCAACAGCCAGACGAAGTACCTCGGGATCCATCCCTGCCAGACTCACGTGTGCACGGAGGGTACGATTCGCTTGAAGGAGGCGAGTGTTACGGTCTTGCTGGCTCTCGAGGACCTTGAGCGTGTCGTTATCAACGTACTTGCCTTGGGCAAGCTTTACCAGAAGGAGGTGAAGCTTCCGAGTCTGCTCGGTATTCGCTCCAATAGAAGACTTGTACACCTCGCGTTCGCGAGCCAGCTTCTTTTGCAAAGTACTGATGAAAACGTCCCGAGCTTGGACCTCGCAGTGAAGACGATTCAAATCCTCTGCGTGTCGCTCCATAGTGGCTTGAACACTTGCGAGCATGGCATCGTTCTTGGCGTTCGACTCTCGAAGAATCTTGATGTTGTGATGTAAGGCTTAAATCTCAGCGTTGACAGCCTTGAGGAACGTCTCCGCGTTCTCACGGGCCATGATGTGGGGCGCCACCGAACGTACGGCGGCAGCAGCCTCGGACTGAGCAAACCGCAACTGACGCTCCAAGTCGGCAACTCGTTCTGGTAATGCCGACAGCGCGTCAGGAACAGGCTGTATCGCAGCGAGGACATCATCGAAACCAACGGCAGTCTCAAGGCGACGCTGAGTATGTATGTAGCCGTGGAGAGGAGGCGCAACGCTGATCTGCACTTGGTGACGAGCCATTGCAGTCAAGTACGGGATTATCGAGGTCATCATGACATCGACCGATGCCTCCGTACATTCAGCCAGCATGGCGCGCAGCGAATCTTCGGTGAGTGGTGGCGGACCACCAGCTGGAGCAGGAGGAACAGCAGGAGCCATCTCCGCGGGTTCAGCGACGACGGGGAGTGCTGCAGGAGCTACCACAGGGAGTGAAGAGTCCGGGGCAGCGGGCGCCGGAGTGTCGGTTGATGACGCTGCTGTCGAAGGAAGTGCAGCAGACTGAGGGGCGTTCGAACCCTCGGTCTTGCCCTCCTGAGAAATAAGTCGAGTGACACAAGGTGATGAGTAAGGTACCGATGATTCAGGAGAAGGATGGGCTTACGTACCTCCAGCTGCTCACGTTCGCGACGTCTACAAGGATTGAGACGCTTAAAAGCGTCGGACACGGCTCGATTCAGACGCTTGGACATACGGTGGTGAGATGGTGAATTAAAGAATGAAGAAATGTCACAACGGGCACCAGTACCGTGGCTTCCATTGCGACAGGGGCAGTTGTGGTGTAGTGATTTCTCCGAAGTTGCGGATTATCACCCGTCGACAAAGACGTGACACCGCCCAAGTTGTTCAAGCGACGAACCCTCGGTCGGGTGATGTACGGAGACGCCAAGGTGCAAGGGACTCGACGGCGTCACCTCCGAGTTTTCAACAAATATCGGATACGGCCCTATGTCACTGAATCCAGGCTGTCCTTATTATTAATAATGGACTGGCCGGATTCGCATTCAGCGGACCATCTACGGTACGAACCCTCAGTGGCGGTTGGGATGAGTTCGCGGAATACTCAGCGACCTTTGGAAGACACGTTCACCGTCTGGGACAGGGCGCGGACCGTTAAAGATGCTCATGCGACAGTGCAGACGACGCTTGGCATGCAAGAAGATCCATAACGGATCATTGTTCACTTGATATTTGTATACTTGATTAGGACTTCTTATTAGGAATAGACCCGAAAGGGTAAGCTTAAATACAGAACAGAATTTCCACTCAAGCACACAGAGCGACGTCCGGCTTCAAGGTAAGCGTCAGGTCAAGCTTGTTTGAGTGTGTTATGCCTGTCGGTGAACTCGAAGCTCTGTAGCGAGGGTTGATCCGGCAAGGCCAAGAGACTTTGTGTATTGGCCGATTATTATCGGGAGGTATTACGTGACGGCTTATTGTTGCCTATTTGCACGACTGGGAGTGCTTGAATTGCCTCCCTTTTATTTCTTCCAGCCGAGTGTTGACCACTCGGTGATCTCGTAAAAGGCTTACCCGTGCCTGGTACCCTTCCGCTGTTGGGACCACGAGGATTCCAAACACCTGCTAGCTTTGCTCGTGCTAGTAGCGTGTTCTTATTTTACTGGTTGACCTATATAAGTAGTTTACAAGGTCCAGTTTGTCCCGGTGCAAGGGCAGAACTGGGGTCTTCAGGTCCGCCCGAACGATCGTTTACTATCCTAGTAGACGTATTGTTGTGGGAACATCCTAACTACATCTGTAGCTAGAGTTCACGTGGGATTTCCAACACCACACGGCGCAAAGGAAAACACAAAGGCAAGGAAACACACCCG
>NW_003306585.1:0-3297 GCF_000142945.1 Phytophthora infestans T30-4
AATGTTCAGCTTGGTATCCATAAGGGGGATTCCACCTGTTTCCGCAGCGAAACTGGTCTCACATCCGAGACCTGGGAGGAAAGGGCTTTCCGATCCTCCCCCCCCCACACTTAGAATAGAGGAGTCAGTGTCTCCTCGAAGGGTGAGAGGCACTCTGGGGTGACGGAAGCCGTTCAAGTAAAACGGTGTGAGCCCCGTGGACGCATGCACCGTGTTGTTGAGCTCAATTTCAACAACTGGAAGCTGCGTCGACCACGTACGTGGGGCTGCCGCGCACACACTGCGCAGAGTGTCCTCGAGCACTCGATTGACGGCGCTCTATCTGGCCGTCTGTCTGCGGGTGGTCCGCGGTGGACATCTGCAGACGAGTTCCCAGTGAAGGAAACAGCGTTTTCCAAAACGCAACCGTGAACCGCGGGTCTCGGTCCGAGACAATCGTCTCCGGGAGACCGTGATAGCGGAACACGCCATCTACGGACAACTTGCGGTTTGTTTGCCCGTAACAGTGACGGGAACCGGAGCAAGATGGTACATCTTGCTTAGCCGACAGACGAACACCAAAATTCCGGTGTTGCCGTGTCCGTCGGCGGGAAGCCCAAAGATGAAGTCAAGACTCATCGACTTCCAACAGTCAGCCGGTACGTGCAGGCTCTGTAGTGGAGCCGAAGAGTGCCCTGTGGGTCTGACACGCTGAGATGATCCACATGTCTTCACATATCGGGCGACCCACTTGTACATGTGGGTCCACCAGAAGGCCTAAGAGACCGACAGAAAGGTCTTCTCGCGGCCCAAATGGCCGCTGGAGGGCGCGTCGTGCGCCTCCGCGAGGATATCGAACTTCAGATCCTCGTCGTTGGGTACGACCACCCGTGGAGGTTCATTGGGCTCCACCCGGTAATAGAGGAGGCCATCCCATCCTTCAACTCATATCGGTGGAGCCGTGAGCGCTGTCGCGACGAGAGCCAATCGGACTTCGCGCTCGTTCCTGTCGTGAGGAACTTGACGATAGGCGCGACAGCCTCATCGTCCCGATACGTCATGCGTATCGATCATATAGCTCCGTTGTCACCCGTGTGATGTGGGCCAACCCATAGTCAGGACGCCGAGAGAGGGCGTCCGCAAGCATGTTGGTCTTGCCCGGCTTGTATTCGACGCGGAAGCTGTACTCCGCGAAGAAGGACAGCCACCTCGCCATCCTTTGGGAGAGGTGAGGCGAGTTCGTCGCCGTCCTCAAGGACGCGTGGTCTGTGTAGATCATGAAGGGCCTGGAGCCCAGAAGGTGAACACGAAACTTTACAAGGGCATATTTCATTGCCAGGAGCTCCTTGTCGTGGACAGGGTAGTTCCGCTCGGCGACTTTGAGCTGCCTGGACTGGAACGAGATGACTCGTTCATGCCCAGCCGTGTCGGCCTGCAGCAATGCACACCCGATAGCGTAATCGGAGGCATCGCAGACGACGCTGAACGACTTCGTATCGTCCGGCAGAGCCAGGACAGGGGCCTCTTGGAGACTGGCCTTGATGCTGCCAAAGGCATCCTGGTGCTCTTGCCCCCAGCGCCAGTCGACGTCCTTCTGAAGGAGGCCCGACAAGGGCTTAGCAAAGCCCGCGAACCCCGCGCTGTACTTGTGAAGGTAGTTGGCCAATCCCAACCACTTTCGGAGATCCTCTGGGATCGAGGCGTTGGCCATGCTGCTACGGCCTTGACCCTGTCTGGGTCAGCCCGAACACCCACGTTACTTACGAAGCAACCGAGAACTTTAATCTCTGGTGACGCGAAAACGCACTTGTCGATGCTGGCGTAGAGCTTGTTTGCTCGCATTACGTCTAACACTCGACGGAGGTGTCCTAGATGCACCTCCATGGCCGTCTTGCCTCCCTTGGCACGGCTATGGACGAATATGTCGTCGAAGTACGTCTGTACGAAGGTACGCAAAGGGCGGAACATTTGCGTCACCAGGCGATTGAACGTCGCCGGGGCGTTAGACAAGCCCTGCGGCATGACGAGCCACTCCCAAAGCATGTCACTTGGAGTGCTCACCGCGGTGAGCGGGATGGCGCTCTCACGCATCAGGATCTGGTAGTATCCGTCTACCAAATCCAGCGCACTGTACAGTACGCTACCAGCCATGTTGTTTAAAAGCACATCCTTTCGTGGGATTGGTGTTTGGGCCGGCACCGTTGCGTTGTTCAGCTTGTTATAAGCGTGAACTAGACGCCACTTTCCGTTCGCTTCCGAACGCAGAAAGTCGGCGTCGAGTGCGGGGATTTCGATTCCCGCACCATGCCTGCCTTCGCTTTCGCGGCGAAGAAGGCATCAATGACCTCGCACTGCTCGCGCGGGAGAGGCCATTGCCTCGTGACACAATACTTTGTGCCGAGCACGAGATCAATCTCGTGCCGTACGCCTCGATCCGGTGGAAGTTGGGTCGGTGGGTGTTTGCTCACCACGTCCCCATACTCCGTCACCAAAGGATACACCCAATCCTTGGGGTTCTTGAGAATCTCAGAACCCAAGCGCGCCTGACGCTGCTTGTTCAGGTCTTCCAGGACGTTCTCGTCCAAGACAGAGGAGGAGTTCAGCTCCTCCTGAGTGGTCTCAGGTCTCACGAGTACCATCTCAGCAATCTCTCCAGCCTTGAGGTTGGCCAGGAAAGACTCAGCCGTCATTTCCTCGAGGTTCAGTATCTCCGCAACCTCTGGCAACGGTTCCAAGTGGACACCAGATGCCTTGACGGGTAAACCTGTCTCGCCATCGAAGATGTGATAACACTCTTCCACCGGCCTTGTCGGAGGAGCCCGGGCCCTGGACTCCGAGTCGCTTGAAGCGACGTCGATCGGAACGAAGCTCGGATCCGACTTGAGGCGGCGGCGGTGTCTTTGCCGACGGCGTCTGTGACGGGGAGCTTTGCTGCCCACGTCTAGGGATGTCGTCGCTACGACATCCGAGGCACTCGTGGCCTTGTGTGATACTGTTGTACCCACACAGGAAGCGTGTTCAACGCCTTTCTCTTCAGTTAAGGTCTGGGCGACCGCGTGTGGCACTGTGTTACCCACACAGGAAGCATGTTCAACGCCTTCCTCTTCAGTTAAGGTCTGGGCGACCGCGTGTGGCACTGTGTTACCCACACAGGAAGCGTATCCGACGTCTTCCTCTTCAGTTAAGGTCTGGGCGACCGTGAGTGGAACTCTGTTACCCACTCTGAACACGCTGTTCTCAGTGTTCATGACAGCTGCAGCTGTCTGCGGAACTAAGTTACCCGCCTGTGGACCATAAGTTACCCACTTGGCCGACGCC
>NW_003306586.1:0-3297 GCF_000142945.1 Phytophthora infestans T30-4
GTTTAATGGATTCTTTCTTTCAATTCCCAAAGCGTTCGTTCTGGCCACGTTCGCAATGAGAGCATCTTTTAAACCGTTTCCGCGCCCTTGTTCCCAGGACGAGTGAAAAGTGCCCTTCCCAAGCTTCGCTGAAGTCTTCTTGCAGAACTCCATTCCCAACCCGCCCACTGAAGGGTTCGGTACCGTAGAATGGTCCCGCCTGAATTGCGAATTCGGGCCAGCCCCATTTATTTATATATAAGGACAGCCTGGATTCAGTGACATATGCCCGTTGTCCCAAGACTCGTTGAACGTTCGGGAGGTGACGCCGTCGAGTCCCCTTGCACCTTGGCGTCTCCGTACATCCCCCTGACCGAGGGTTCGTCGCTTGAACAACTTGGGCGGTGTCACGTCTTTTGTCGACGGGTGATAATCCACAACTACGGAGAAATCCCCTCCCCACATAGTGGTGTAGGACATCTTGTTGTAAGGTTTCTGGCATCACCAATCTCATCAATCCATCCCGATCCTCGTGGACTCTCTTCGTAGGGGGGCAATAGAAGAGCAAGTCATTCAGATCCCCTGCGTAATCCGTAGCGATAATGCTGTAGGATTTGGCATCCTCCCGACTTAAGTCTCGTACATCCCCCATCAGATACTTCTTTAGTCCCAGGATCCACGCTTCCTCGTTCTGTGCTTTGAGGATCCGCTCAATGCGGACTCTCTTCACGAATGTTTCCTCGAGGATCGGGGGGGGGGGGGGGGGGGGGGGGCTGGATCCAATCCTTCCTCTGGACCTAGTGACAGCCATCACCTGGACTATCCTTTTCCCGGATCCAACTACCACCACTTCGTCTAGTCGATTCAACGTAACGAGATCCTGATGCTCGACCTCTCTCTCCACTTCAACACCACATTGATTCCGTAAATGCGACACTGGCCAAACTATCTGCACTGGCATTCCAATCTCGCTTGACATGCACCAACTCGTGATTCATCCAACCACGCAGGTGGATCATCATTTTCTGCCGTAACAGTGTTAGGGCCGGGGCCTTGCAGTCAATCTCACCTCGCACCTGTCTGACCACCAAGTTTGAATCCCCACAAATCACCAGCCTTTTTGGATCCTGTCCCTTTAGTAGATCCAAACCCAGCAGGAGTCCTTTATACTCCGCTTCATTGACGGTGAGGCCTTCCGCGTAAGTGGATCTGGCCCGTACAACTTCCCATCCGGGCAGTCGCCACAGTATTGCGCTGTATGCTCCTCCTCCGCGTCGTACGCGAGCGGATCCATCGAAACTCAGGACGTACAGATCCTGATCCACTTGTACCGTCGGGATCGGGATCTGGATCCGGCGTTTGGGCTCTTTCTTAGGAGCGATCCTAGTCAGCGCTGATCCATCTTAGCTCGAGGTGTGATGCTCGCGGCCAAGACTCCCAGGATCTCGTCTTCCCCTTTCGAACATTTCACAATCTCCAGTGTCCAAGGCGAGAGTAAAGCTGCCCACTGTCCCAAACGTCCTTGTAACCCGGCCGACTCGAACAGCCAAGCTAGCGTAGAGTGTCGAGTCCGGATCCGGATGGATCTTCCCACCAGCAGGTTGTAATTGAGATCCAACACGAGCAGGAGCGCGAGTATCGCTTTCTCCACCGCTCCGTAGTTCAGTTCATTCCCATGCAGGAATGCTGTTACCGCGTCCAGCTGGTCCAGGGGCCAGAATGTCGTCGATATAAGATCTGCGTCCTAACACAGACGGGGTCCCAGGATCCCCTGGCTCTCCTGCTTCGAATGGATCCACTTCGGTATGGTATGATCTTCCCCGGATCCACTCTTTTCGGGTTCCGGTATTCGGGTGAATCCATAGAGGGCGTTATCGATCAGGAGTTGGTAGATCTGGGGTGCGTTCTTCAATCCAAACGGCATCCGGTTCCACTCGAACAGTCCAAACGGTGTGATGAATGCGGATATCGCGCGAGCTCGATCCGTCATAGTCACCACCCAGAAACCACTGGCCATGTCCAGTGAACAGTACCAGAGTACTTTATCCAAATCTTCCAACAGCTCATTGATTAGAGGCATCGGATACACCATCAATCGAGTCAGGCCGTTAACTAGCCGGTAATCAATACACAGACGTACATCCACCCCGTTCTTCTTGATGATGATTACCACCGGAGATGCCCACGGGGATGTTGAGAAACTGATGATCTTGGCTTGCAGCAGGACCTTAATCAGATCGGATAGTTTTTCTCGGAACTGAGGTGCCACCTTCCGCACCCTTTGAGCGATCGGTTTCGCGTCGCCGACATCGATGTCACATTTGACTCCGCGGGCAGCGGGCTTGGTAAAGGTAATGCCTTACCTTTACCAATCAGCAGATGTCGGCTTTCCCAGATTTTCTGACGTAACCGATCCACTTCCGCGGGCTCGTTTGCCCCTGGATCCACTTGGATATCGTCAATCGTGACCTCCTCTGTGGTCAGTGGTACCTCCGGGATTACCGCCAGGCCATCCCCGAGATCCTCGGCGTGCAGATCCCCGCCTTCATGGTAACAGACTTGTTCATCTTCCGTCTTCGTCGGATCCACCATTGGATCCAAACACCGCGACCCTCTTTCACCTGGTAGTCCTTCTGTCTTCGTGGGATCAGGTACCCTGGTATCGGGGAGACCACCAGTTGGATCTAGTCGATCCTCTAGCGAGTTTAAACCCGACGGTTCTGGTTTGACTAGTGTTGTCACTCTCGATTAGAATCCAGGCACTTGGCCCCATGAAAAGCTAGGATCCACTCTGGGGTCAGCGGAATTTGGCGGTCCGGCTTCAGCCCTCTGCGATCCTTCGTCCACCGACCCTGCGTTATCTAAGGGCCGACTCTGGGGATCGCCCCCCGTCGTGGATCCAACCTCCATCGCTTGGACCTTAATCCGACGATCCCTCTGCAGGATCTTTCGCGTAGTTGGATATGAAGGCCGATCCACCAAGGGGCCAGTTGGTCCCACTGGGAGCCCAACCTCTCCTAGAGATTCGATCTCGGTAGTCGCCTCGTACGCCAGATTCTGCCATTCTCTGTAACGTCGGGATCCCACTGACACATATCCAGGTCGCCTAGGGATACCGTCCTTCGCCAGCCATCGCCCGATCTCCTCATAATGGTCCAGTAATAGTCTCTTGTCGCTGACGTTCGTGACCTGGAGGTATTGCGATCGACCTGGTCCCTGGATTACTGTAGGCACCCATTTCTCGCCCCGAGTGACCCACCGTTTCTCATGTTTCACCCACTTCAACCGATCTGGCAATTCCCAGGTCTCTCCGGGCTC
>NW_003306587.1:0-3300 GCF_000142945.1 Phytophthora infestans T30-4
GTCATTTCCGCCACTGGATGTTGTTAGCTCCGCGTCCACGGCCGTTGCCGCCGCGTCGAGCAACCTCGACCCTCATCCTTCTGCTTGGTTCCAGCACTTGTCAATCATGTGCCCCAATTTCCCGCAGTACGTGCATTGGCGAGACTCTCGGTCGGTGTTGAACGCCTTGGCCGCGTTTTCAGTTTTCACCGTCGCCGTCTTCTCACCTTGTCGCTTGATGTGCTCGTTTGTGAGCACTTTCACAACGTCTTGCGACCGCAGCTCTGCGTTGCTCATCTCCAGATTGAGCACGACGTTCTCGTAGCTCTTGGGGAGACTTCGCAGTAAGCAGATCGCCACGTCCTCGTCCTCCATCTTGGCGCCGATGCTGCTGAGCTTGGCGCTGATGTTGAGGACCTCGTTGCAATGATGCAAGACATTGCCGCCTTCCGACATCTCCATGCTGAAGAGTTGGCGCTTCAGGTAGATGCGACCAGCCTTCTGCGACCCACCATACAGCGTCTTCAAGCGCGTCCACGCGCCCCACGCTTCCTCGCAGTCATCAACCACGTGATGGTAGTCCGCGTTCATGTGGAGCAACATCAGTCCGAACGCAATGTTGCTCGCCTTGACGTAGTCGTCCTTGGTCCGGATGTCCGTGAAGCTCGGCGTCGTTTCCCGGTTCACTACGTGCCATACCGACTTGGTCAGAAACACGCCACGCATGTAGCGGCTCCACGTCGCGTAGTTGTCACCGTTGAACTTGTCGATGGTGACCTTGGTCGAGGCGTCATGGGCAGAGGACATGGTGCTTGGGCTCATAACCTGTTAACGGTGTAGAGGTGTTGGAATGAAGCTTGGGGCTGAACGGAGTGACTTCTGCACTTGGTGCGGAGACCGGAGTGAAGGCACTTGAGCGGAAGAAGGAAGATTCGAAAGTGATTGATTTATCGGGGCTTACACTGTCCTCACTACCTAGGTCATCCAATCATTCTACTCATCCAATCATTCTGTACTCGTCCAATCATTCTACTCGTCCAATCATGGGTGGCATAAACAACGTACCATAATCACAGCGGGATCGTATTGGACCGGTTCAGGTTGACCGGTTAATGGGTACAACTGGTACACAGTACCAAGACCAGCAACCCTCAATAAAGAAGGTGATGGTTGGATCTTGTGTCTTGCGAGGGGAGGACTGCCGAAGCTTAGGGCGAGGAGGCCGAGGCGAGGGAAGTCACTTGAGGGGCAGAATGGAAATTCAGAAGTGATTGATTGATAAGAACTTACACTGTCTTCTCTACCTAGTTTGCATCCAATCATTTGGTGCATCCAATCATCAACCCTCTGTACTCGTCCAATCATCCTACTCGTCTAATCATCGGTGGCGTAAACATCCTACCGTAATCATCGCGGGATCGTATTGGATTACCTGCAACAGCCCCTCTCAATGCGAACACGCTTGAACGCCAAGAGCCGTCGTTAAGTCCTTGTGACGAGGTCCGCCGAGTCCCTTGGTCAAGATGTCAGCCAGCATGGTTGTAGTCTCGCAGTACTCGACGATCACTTCACCGCGCTTGACTTCATCACGGATGTGGTGGTACTTGATGTCGATGTGCTTGGCGCGGCCATGGTTCACGGGGTTCTTCGTCATCTTGATGCACGACTGGTTATCTTCGAAAATCTTGAGATCCGGGGTGTCTTTGCCTGCAGCGTCGAGGATCTCACACAGAAGCTTGTGCACCCACTTGCCTTCTTGGATTGCCAGACTCAGTGCGATGTACTCGGCTTCACTCGTGGAGAGAGAGACACTTGACTGCTTCTTGGATCCCCACGATACTGGTCCACCGAGAACTTAAAACAGGTAGCCCGAAGTCGACTTGCGGTCACTGTGGTCACCAGCCCAGTCTGCATCCGAATAGCCACGAAAGTCGATTCCGTTGCCTGGTGAAAAATGGAGTCCGTGCGACTTAAAACCTTGAAGGTAACGGAAGATCCTCTTGACAGCAATCCCAGTGCTGGACTGGAGGTTCTCCCGGAAATTGTTAAAAACATTTTCCAAACAAACAAAAACCATTTCCCGGGGGAGTGGGACTTCTTCAATCAAGTGCATGAGAGCACCCACAGCTTCACGGAACGGCGCATCCAACTTGGTCGAGGCGTCACTGGCAACGAGCTTCATGCTGAGGTCGACTGGACTGGCAGCAGGTTTGCAGTTCTGCATGCCAAAGCGCTTCAGGATGTCGTTGATGTAGCGAGCTTGGGACAACGTGACACTGCCGTCTGCGTTGTCGACCACTTCGATGCCCAGAATGAAGGAACACTTGCCGCTGTCGGTCATCTCGAATCGTGCCTTAAGCTGCTTCTTCACTTCGGAGATCATCATCGAAGAGCTTCCGGTCACCAATACATCGTCGACGTACACCAGCATTAGAACGCAGTCACCGTCAACAACCTTGATGTAGAGGCACGGATCGTAGCTCGAAACGCGAAATCCGATGGAGCGTACATACTCGTCGAAGGTCTCGTTCCATACTCGAGAAGCTTGCTTGAGACCGTAGATCGCCTTGAGCAGTTCCACGCAGTCGTAGCCGTCATCAAGTTCCACGCCTTCTGGAACACTGCAGAACACCTTCTCCTTCATCAAGCCGTACAGGAACGCCGTGACGACATCAAGTTGGTCGAGGGGCCAATTGAAGAGCTTGGCCACAGCGATGATTATTCGTAGCGTGACGTACTTGACCACTGGCGAAAACGTCTCCGTGTAGTCGATGCCGTACTTCTGCACAAATCCTTTCGCGACGAGTCGAGCTTTGTATTTCTCGATGGATCCGTAGGCATTACGCTTGATCTTGAACACCCACTTGGTTCCGACCGCACGCTGGTTGTTCGGTAACTTGGCGCCACGAAACACTTCACGAAGTCGCATCGACTTGAGCTCTGCTCGGATCGCCTGGCGCCAGTGGACTTGGTCTTCGCCGCTCACAGCCTCTTGGAACGTCTTCGGCTCGGCGCTGTCATTCGTCTCCACTGCATTCGCACTCGCACGCCAATACATGGGGCTGAGTCGAGTCATCATCATCATTGTCTTCATTCTGGGATTCTTGATGGTCGGAGTCATGACCCGGAGCACTTGCTTCCTTCAATCCAGTACTGCGACGCAGGTCGACATACTTGTTTCCCGGCTCGTCAGGGATGGAAGCAGAGCTTTGCGTTTCCCCGCCTGCCTTGAAATTCACGAAGTTCCATGGATCCTCCAGAAATCAGCGAGGTTCGTCCAGGGAAATCCGGCTGGATTCATCCAACACCTTTCACCGTCAT
>NW_003306588.1:0-3302 GCF_000142945.1 Phytophthora infestans T30-4
CTTGGGCATCTTGAGCCGTCTGGAGCTCCACCGTCAGGGTTTGCACCTGATCGGAAAGAGCCTGGGCTAGAACCCGCAGATCGGTGGGCGACATGGAAGACGGACTGGCCGGAGGTGTGGTGGATGGGACCTTGCCCGACGATTTGCCGGTACGCTTGGCGGGAGACATGTGTCGCGAAGGAGAGAAAGCGGTTGTGGATGCTGGTGATGCACGTCGTGGACGCTGTTGTGCAGCGCCGACCACGTACAGGAGGCGATTGTGGTGAAGTGCTTTCTCAGAAATAAGAGAATGGTCCTGACGCGGGGTCACTATCCCGAATCAGTGACAATTTCAAGTGATTATAGAGGATTTGGGTTGTTTGGCACGGGTGCAAGTTGCCTGTGGTGGATTAGCCATGGCGAGCAGCACCCCGTATGGAATGACGATGGATCTGATATGAGCGACGTACGAGAAGGCAAGATCCACCAAGACTTACCTCGGATCCACCCTTACCTGGATTCGCTAAGATGGATATGGGATATACTATACAAGAGTGGATCGAGTGTGGATCCTATGAAGGAAGGATGGTCGGTGCCCTCTGACGGTGGATCTAGTAGCCACGGCTAATGAAGAGTCAAGATCCACCGCGAGGTACCCCGGATCCCATACTTCTGAGTTCGTATCCAAGGAGGGAGGATCCCGCCTGGAGGGACCTGGATCCAGGGTATAGGGATGAGGGATACAGTGGATCTCGAACTTTCGTGGGACAACGGAGATCACAGACGGTTGTGAGATGATGTTGGATGATTGGAGAGCTCGGATCCACGGCGAGTGTACCATTACAGTGAGGTGGATCCAAGCGACCTGGATCCGGATGAGTGTACCCATAATAGGGTGACCATGATGATTACGTCATATATCCGGTGGATCTGAAGATAACACAGCTGGGATGATGGGTCAAGGGAAGAAGGGACATGAAGCCGAGCCTGGTAAGGGATTTAGCAGATGAAAGACATAGAAGGTAGAAACCCAGGCAGGTATAGGCTTAAATATCAATACAGAACTCAATTTGCACAGTATCACGCAAGTGCCTTCCTGCCCTCAAGAACCGGAACTACATTTGGCCGTACGAGCTCGGAGAAGGTTGGTAATTGCGAATCTAGTGTTGGTAGTGATAACTGGATAATACATTGGCCAGATCCTACAACCTAGTGAGCTTTTCCTTTACTCGTGTAGATCCGACAGGTTAACCGAATTTACTACTTGGTCGGTTACACCCTAGAGGCTCTCAACTTTCAAGATCCCGTCACAGGAGGCGGCAAGTACGACTTAAAGGACAACACAAAGGCAAGGGAGCACACCCGCAAGGCAACCCTACGGCCAGATCCACGATCTAAGCCCCGGATCCATAAGCTCGAATATTCGCTTAGGATACGGGAACCATCCACGGACGCAGAGTGAAGATTTTCCACTGCTGCTCCACCCCATCCCCACGTCTCGCCAAGACACTCAAGCTTCACCACTTGAACTCTTCGGAAGTTACCGAGAGAGCAAGATCTTGCCCTACCGACGGGTACACAAGGTGAGAAAAGCTCAGCAGAACACGGATCATCGGGGGACCCCTCCGTTAGTCGGTGTCTGGGCGCAGTTGGTAAGTTGGATCTGGCAATCTCGCAGATTTTGCTGATCCCGCTACACCACAAAACTCACAAGTCGGAATTGGCATCGCTGAATCGCATCCAGGAAATGATCTACGAACAGGATGAAGACTCGGTAGATGTTTCGTCACGTGGAGCAGAGCGTCAAGTACATGTACTGTCAGGCAGCGAGTCTTCAGAGTGGAAAACTTTCGAAAATTTCGTGGTTGATTACAGCTCACCAAAGTGCGATTATGGTAATATGGCAGTGATGACTCGGCGACAGACGAAAGCCAAGAAACGCGGCAGGTTTGCAGATGAACACTCGGAGGATGTCTCAAAAGCTCAAGAACAGCATGAAGAACGACGAGAGACGTCCACCGAAGATTCAATCGGCGAAGATTTGCCAGACCATCCTCACAAGACTGTACCAGCGGCATTTCCCGATGCGGAAGATGTTGACCCGGTAGCGATACAGCGGGAACGACGCAGACGGATACTGGTGGCACAAGACGAAGGGCAGAAGTGGTTTAACATCAAGAAGGTGCTTCAGGGCCAAGCACAAGAGCTGAGTTACAAAGAAGCTCGAGATGCCTGGAAGTACGCTGACTGGTTCGTGCTATCAGAAGACGGCGTGCTTCACTATCTGGATTGAATCGTCGGTACGACCACGGTTGGCAAGCGGAGACCAAGCTGCGGCTGGTGGTACCGGCAACGATGATTCAAGAGGTCTTGCAGAACTGTCACGACTCGCTGGAAGGAGGACATCAAGGTGTGGTGAGAACGTTCCATCGCATTAAGTCCGATTATTATTGGATCGGCTTGTACGCTGACGTGGAAAAGCATGTGAAGTCATGTCCAGATTGCAGCTCGAGTAAAAGCCGTCCGCAGCTTCATGGATACTCACCCGGCCACGTACTAGCCGAACGACCTTTCCAGATCGTCTCGATGGATTTTGTGATCCCACTACCGAAATCTCGCAGGGGCAACACGGCGTTGCTCCTATTTCAGTGCTCGTTCACGGGATTCGTTATTGCCAAGGCTATGTCAGATACGACTGCACTGAGTGTTGCCCAAGTGTTCGAAGAATGTGTGTACCGACGATTCGGAGCCCCATCATTAATAAGGCACGACCGCGACCCAGCTTCATGAGCGAGGTTTTCCAAGCTTGGATCATCACCTAACTCGAAGCTGAATTCAGATCGGAGTGATGAAAAGGACTGGGATGTGGATAGGAAAACGCTCCTACATGGCTTATTGCAAGATCGTGCGAATTCTAATCGACTTAGCATGACGCAGCCTCATGAGGAGTAAATGGATTGTGATATGCTCGTGTGAGTTGGTCTCACTGGATTGCGGGGAGAAGGGCTTGCAGGGAAGCTGTAAACTGGTGAAGTTGGTTACATGTAATTCACATGTGAGAGTGCAAAGTGCATACAGTGGATATGAAGCGATTGGATAAAGTACGAGTCAGATCTTATTTCGATAGATCAAGGTTTGCAATACGGCCCACCACAGATGCCTCACACGAACCAGCTCTATCAAGATCGACAAGGCGCAAGCTAAACTAAATACAGGGGTGCACGACGTGAACACCGTTGAGCGGTGCTAAACATGTGCAGGGCGGGTGCTTTCTGAAAAATATGAGATGGGGTCTGATGAAAAGTCATTATCTCGGATTAGTG
>NW_003306589.1:0-3303 GCF_000142945.1 Phytophthora infestans T30-4
CAGGGGATCCTCCACTTCCTTTGGATTCCGACTTCGGAAGATTGGGAATCCCGGGTTTCCCTTCGCGGTGCGTATCTGACTCTTTTATTTAGCCGTTTGCTACTAGAATCCACCTTCAGAGGGCACCCGACCTCCCTTCCTGCATAGGGACACCACACACTCGATCCCACTTCTTGTATAGTATATCCCATATCCATTCTTAGTGAAACCCAGGTAAGAGGTAAGTCTTGGTGGATCCTTGCCCTCCTCGTACGTCCGCTCCATATCAGATCCATCGTCATCCCATACGGGGTGCTGCTCGCCATGGCTAATCCACCACAGGCAACTTGCATCCGTGCCAGCCAACCCAAATCCTCTCTAATCACTGAAATTGTCACTGATTCGGGATAGTGACCCCGCGTCAGGCCCATTCCCTTATTTCTGAAAAAGCACTTCACCACACCGCCGCCTTCTTCTGGCGGTGTTTCGCGCGATCCACCGCCCGCAGCACTTCCTCAAGCTCGTCTGCGCCGGGAAGTCGTAACAGGGTCAGCCTGTCGGCCAGATCCACGTCTCCCACCGTCTCGATGAAATGATCCACGTGTTCCCGCAGTACCTTGGATCCCCCATCCTTGATCTTCAACTTGGCCCGTAGACCGGCCACATTTAGTCGATGTAGGTATTTCAGCGGGGATTCATCCGATCTGCGGCGAGCGTGGTAGTATCGTCGTGCCACCGACACTCCCAATCCACAGTACTGGGTCTGGAAACTGCGCAGCAAATCTGGCCACTTGTTCCTGGTGGATCTGCCCAGCTGCCGATATCAGTTCCTGGCTGGCCCCGCTAGCAGATCCGCAAAGGTCAAACACTTCTCAGCATCCGACGCTTGATCTCTCATGAGGGCCGACTTGACTTTGCTGATCCATGTTCTCGCTCGGTCCTCATCTTGATCCTTGCCCGTGAACTCCTTCAGATCCGATATGGCTGAGATCCGTACCCTCTGGATCATGGACGATCCACCTGCCCCGGCTGTGGCTGTTGCTACCACTGCTGACGAAGTGGATATGCCATCCAGATCATCTGGGTCGAACTCATCATGGGAGTTGTCTTCGTCCACTGAGTCCATCTCCACGTCTCGTGCTCCATGTTCGTGGAGCACTTGCACTTGTAGTACGGGCGCTCTCATACCCTGTTTGGCCAGGAAACGACTCATCGCAGCTTCGAAGTGTCGCTGCAGGGTGCCCGAGGAAGTGTCGGAAGAGCCTGTGGCCGTCTGGTCCACTGGCGAGACCGGATCCGTGAGGCGATTACCTTGAGCCCGATCTGACGATAATCCCACTGGCTTCTTGCCGGATCTCGCTCGATCGTGGCTGGATTGTGTCAGATCACGCGTAGGGCGTACTGGATCCCGAGCCTTCGCGCTCACAGGGACTTCCTGTCCTCGGCTCCTCGCCCGCGCTTCCAGCATGGATGCCCCGGAGGGTCCTAAAGTCATGCGTCGTGGTTCGGACGACGTGTCTGACTTATCCTCAGCGGCAGATTCGTAGTTCGAGGATGCAGCCTGGCTGACCCTCGGCGACGACACCGGATCCATAGTGCGCGACCTTTCTCCGGTGATGGACTTAACTCTGGCAAAGAGGTCCCGCGTCGCGGATACTATGAGATCCAGGTCTAGCTCGAAGATATCCTCTGCGTCGAACACACCAGCTACGATGCCTGACTCCGTAAGCAAACGTAATAGATCTTTGACTGCCACCAACTTGTTCGCCGTTTTCGTTGGTGCTCTCACCGGTTGCCTTGGATCTTCGATCTGTCGTGGATTCAGGATCTGCATGACAGGATCTTGATGCAGAAAGTCGCGTAAAGCTTGGTGGCGATACACAAACTCGAGATCCTTGTCTGACCAGCCTGACCTGGATCCAGCTTGGTCTTCTTCCGACTCTGGAGCTTGCATCTTCTTCCGCGTAGTCTTACTCGTTTTCGTCTTCTTTCTCGTTTCTTCGACTAGCGGGCTTGGGTTTAGGTACGGAGTTGGCTTAACCGGTGAATCTGCAAATGCATACCGTTTCGCCTTCACTTTCCCTTGTTTTGTTAGCGGATCTTGACTTGCGTCAAGATCCGCAGGGGTCCCCGAGGGGACCTGGGGAGGATAGAGAATTATTCTATGGGCCTAAGTAGATTTGAACTACTGACTTTACACTTATCAGGCGTATACTCTAACCAACTGAGTTATAGGCCCTTTGAAGTAAAAGGATTCGAACCTTTGATTTTCCGTACCAAAAACGGAGGCCTTACCACTTGGCTATACTTCAAAATAAAATATATGCTTAGAAAGACTCGAACTTTCATTTTATAGATCCGCAATCTAACGCTTTATCCAATTAAGCTATAAGCATAACTTTAATTTTTTTTTATAATTTTAATATTGATTAATGTATTTTTTGATAAAAATTTTTTAATTAAAATTAAAAAATTTAATAATTGAAAAATATTTTTAAATTTTATATCAATTTTTGGTGTATAATTTTTAATTATAAAATGTTCACGTGATTTTTTATTAACATGAGGTGATGACATATGGACCGTATCCAATTTTCGTTGAGAGTTCGGTACTGACGCCGTCGAGTCTCTTACATCTTGGAGTCACTGTACATCACATGACCGAGGGTTCGTCGCTTGAACAACTTGGGCGGTGTCGCATCTTTGTCGACGGGCGATCACCGCAAATATGGAGAAACCACTACACCACACCACCAGTGACCTCTCTTACCGCAGTAACCACAGTTGGTGTTGGCCTTCTTTTGCTGATTCGGCTGCGTTCCCGCTGGTCCGTAGTTAGCCAGGTTGTTTGGCCACCGAAGCGCCCCCCACCCCCCCCCCCTCACTTCCTCCGGCATTCTGATTCCGCCCGTTATTCCGCTGTGCTGCTCCATCAGGCTGCTGGTTATTGTGGTGTAGTAGAACACACAAATACCGTCAGATGTGGATTCCTTACACAAACCACAACAAATCGCCGAGTAAAGTCGGCGGTTGTACCGCCTGCGCAGAGGGTGGTCTTCTCGCGGTTTCGGCCTTCCGGGACAGACGAGTGGCTCGCGTCCACTCGGTTCCGACTAACCAAGTCAGAGCACTTCCGAGGCTCCGCCGAGTTTGGTTCGGCGGAGCTCGTTCACAAACCCTGTGCCCTCAACCAAAGGATGGACGACGGCGCGCGAGCGCTTTTACAGGTCACCAAGCGCAGAGGCTGCTCAGCTAGAAATGTTACGGCACCCGGGCTATCACGAGCGTACCGGCCCGCTGAGTATGCGGGGCTTCTTTCGCGGA
>NW_003306590.1:0-3304 GCF_000142945.1 Phytophthora infestans T30-4
CAACCACCCCGGGGGGCGTGTACGGCCGAAGGGAGAACGCAAAGGGCCCCCCCCACAAGCCAAGCCTCCGGCCAGATCAGAGCTCTAGGCCCTGGATTCAGCAAGCTCGAATATTCGCTTAAGATCCAGAAACAACTACTGACGCAGAGTTAAGTTCTTTCCCCTACTAGGGTTGGCTAATCCGCACGTCTCGTCAAGACACTCAAGCTTCACCACTTGAACTCTTCGGAAGTTACCGAGAGAGCAGATCCCGCCCTACCGACGGGTACACAAGGTGAGGAAAGTTCAGCAGAACACGGATCATCGGGGGACCCCCTCCGTTAGTCGGTGTCTGGGCGCAGTTGGTAAGTTGGATCTGGCAATCTCGCAGATTTTGCTGATCCCGCTACACCACAATGGTGCGCGTGCCCGGATCTTTTGGTGACTCGGGATTTCACCGTGAGTCCCAAGAAGATGCTCAAGTGAAGATTGAGCCAGGGGAAGAGGCGTCGTCGGAGGTCGGATCGACGAAGACGCTGCTGAATGAAACAAGATCCGCGGATCGATGGAGTTTTGGGAGGAACTCTGTCGACGGAAGAGAGGTGGATCCGGATCCGGATCTAGAAGAGAAACCTCTCTATCCTCCCCAGGTCCCCTCGGGGACCCCTGCGGATCTTGACGCAAGTCAAGATCCGCTAACAAAACAAGGGAAAGTGAAGGCGAAACGGTATGCATTTGCAGATGCACCGGTTAAGCCAACACCGTACCTAAACCCAAGCCCGCTAGTCGAAGAAACAAGAAAGAAAACGAAAACGAGTAAGACTACGCGGAAGAAGATGCAAGCTCCAGAGTCGGAAGAAGACCAAGCCGGATCCAGGTCAAGCTGGTCCGACAAGGATCTCGAGTTTGTGTATCGCCACCAAGCTCTACGCGATTTCCTGCATCAAGATCCTGTCATGCAGATCCTGAATCCACGACAGATCGAAGATCCAAGGGAACCGGTGGGAGCACCAACGAAAACGGCGAACAAGTTGGTGGCAGTCAAGGATCTATTACGTTTGCTTACGGAGTCAGGTATCGTAGCTGGTGTGTTCGACGCAGAGGATATCTTCGAGCTAGACCTGGATCTCATAGTATCCGCGACGCGGGACCTCTTTGCCAGAGTTAGGTCCATCACCGGAAAAAGGTCGCGCACTATGGATCCGGTGTCGTCGCCGAGGGTCAGCCAAGCTGCGTCCTCGAACTACGAATCCGCCGCTGAGGATGAGTCAGACACGTCGTCCGAACCACGACGCATGACTTTAGGACCCTCCGGGGCATCCATGCCGGAAGCGCGGGCGAGGATCCGAGGACAGGAAGTCCCTGTGAGCGCGAAGGCTCGGGATCCAGTAGGCCCTACGCGTGATCTGACACAATCCAGCCACGATCGAGCCAGATCCGGCAAGAAGCCAGTGGGATTATCGTCAGATCGGGCTGAAGGTAATCGCCTCACGGATCCGGTCTCGCCAGTGGACCAGACGGCCACAGGCTCTTCCGACACTTCCTCGGGCACCCTGCAGCGACACTTCCAAGCTGCGATGAGTCGTTTCTCTGCTGACAAAAGGGGGGAAAAAAAAAGCCCCGCGCCCCCGTGGCAAGTGGTTTCCCGAAAAAGTGGTATTAGAAAAGGGGGGAAAGGAATCCTGGAAGGGAGAAAACTCCCCGGATGAGATTCCAACCCCAAAGAATTGGGATGTCCCCTCTCCCTCGTCCGAAGTGGTAACCACCGCCACAGCCGGGGGCAGTGGAATCGTCCATGATCCAGAGGGTACGGATCTCAGCCCATATCGGATCTGAAAGAGTTCACGGGCACGATCAAGACGAGGACCGAGCGAGAACATGGATCAGCAAAGTAAGTCGGCCCTCATGAGAGATCGGTACGTCTCGTTCTCGAACCCCAGCGACAACAGTAGCGAAACTGAATCCTCGGCAACTTGGCTAGTCGAAACCGAGTTGACTGGGTATTGAAGTTCCTGCGCAAGCGCAGAGCCAGTCGGCTTTTTCTTGGGGATGGGCTTGAACAGCTGCATCCACTCACCATTCTGCATCACCGCTTGTACGCGGTCGAAAACGCGCTTGGCGGCTGGTGTATCACCGTGGATAGGTGGGCGAGGTGCCTTCAGCAGTGCTGAATGCTTTGCACTCGCCACCGAAGGTTTAGAACCCTCGGTCCCATCGTCATAATCTTCGTAGGCCGGTTCCGGTCCCGCAACATCATCGAGCTCGTCGGTGAGGTTCCTCGAAAGGGACCTGGTCGCCCCGCTCAGCCCCGATGATAGCGTGGCCGTCTCCGGCGTCGCTGCGCCTGGCTCTGGAGACGGCGTCTTATCTTCGTAATCTTCATAATCGTGGGCGTCAGGACCGATGTCCGCTTCGTCGTCGAAGCTCACTGAAAGCTCGGTGGCGGCTGCAAAGCGCGCAGCCGGGCTTGAACTCTCGTTGCGAGCCCCGCCAGACTTGGCAGGCGTAACTGGTACCGTCGTTGTCCTTTCGCCATGTTTCTTGTTTTCTTTTTCTTATTTTCTTCTTCTCTTGGTAGCTCGTAAACTGGAAGACCATACAAACAGTTCACAATGGTCACAATCTGTTCCCGGGTCGCGGCACCAGTTGTGGTGTTGGAGTTCCCACGTGAACGCTAGCTACAAATGTACTTATGACGTTCCCACAACAATACGTCTACTAGGATAGTAAACGATCGTTCGGGCGGACCTGAAGACCCCAGTTCTGCCCTTGCACCGGGACAAACTGGACCTTGTAAACTACTTATATAGGCCAACCAGTAAAAATAAGAACACGCTACTAGCTCGAGCAAAGCTAGCAGGTGTTTTGAATCCTCGTGGTCCCAACAGCGGAAGGGTACCAGGCACGGGTAAGTCTTTTACGAGATCACCGAGTGTTCAACACTCGGTTGGAAGAATAAAAGGGATGCAATACAAGCACTCCCAGTCGTGCAAATAGGCAGCAATAAGCCGTCACGTAAAAACCTTCCGATAGTAATCGGCCAATACACAAAGTCTCTTGGCCTTGCCGGATGAATTCTCGCTACAGAGCTTCGAGTTCACCGACAGGCATAACACACTCAAACAAGCTTGACCAGACGCTTACCTTGAAGCCGGACGTCGCTCTGTGTGCTTGAGTGGAAATTCTGTTCTGTATTTAAGCTTACCCTTTCGAGTCTATTCCTAATAAGAAGTCCTAATCAATTATACAAATATCAAGTGAACAATGATCCGTTATGGATCTTCTTGCATGCCAAGCGTCGTACTGCACCGTCGCATGAGCATCT
>NW_003306591.1:0-3304 GCF_000142945.1 Phytophthora infestans T30-4
TCTGAGAATATATCGGTTGCAGGTCTCTCCAAACCGGCCAGCTGGGTTCTTTCTTTGCCAAACGGTGGTCGTCCCGGTCGATTCAATCCCAAGATATGGAAAGCACTCCGTCTCTTGATAACACAAACCCGGTCAGCGGTACTTTCAGGCATCTCGAGCTTCTTTGTAACTCAGCTCCTTGTGCCTTGGCCCTGAAGCACCTTCTTGATGTTAAACCACTTCTGTTCCTCGTCATGTGCCACTAGTATTCGTCTGCGTCGCTCGCGCTGTATCGCTACCGGGTTAGCATCTTCCCGCATCGGGAAATGCCGCTGGTACAGTCTTGTGAGGATGGTCTGGCAAATCCTGGCCGATTGAATCTTCGGTGGACGTCTCTCGTCGTTCTTCATGCTCTTCTTGAGCTTTTGAGACATCCTCCGAGTGTTCATCTGCAAACCTGACGCATCTTGGCTTTCGTCTGTCGCCGAGTCATCACTGCTATATTACCATAATCGCACTTTGGTGAGCTGTAATCAACCACGAAATTTTCGAACGTTTTCCACTTTGAAGACTCGCTGCCTGACAGTACATGTACTTGACGCTCTGCTCCTTGTGACGAAACATCTACCGAGTCTTCATCGGGCTCGTCGATCATTTCCTGGATGCGATTCAGCGACGCCAATTCCGACTTGCAAGTTTCAGCTAGGATGACACGGCTGGCCTTTGATCCCAGCGCTTCAGTGGCTAACGAATCCGCGGCAGCGTTGTATTCTCGTACAACGTGAAGATATTTAACTGATCGGAGCTTGGCCGTGAGTTCCTTGTGGGTATTCAGCAGCGCTAGCAAAGTTTCCTTCCTGCATGCGATCACCCCTAGTGATTGTTGAATCGCGAGCCTTGTGTCACCAACGATGACTAAATCCTC
Organism: Phytophthora infestans T30-4; assembly: GCF_000142945.1. Lineage (NCBI taxonomy): Eukaryota > Oomycota > Peronosporomycetes > Peronosporales > Peronosporaceae > Phytophthora > Phytophthora infestans. The sequence continues at coordinate 905 of NW_003306591.1, forward strand.
GGCACCGTGCGCAATAGCAGCCTTGACACCGTACATCATACCTGTATACTCTGCCTCATTCACCGTGGTGGCCGAGAGGTAAGCGTTTGCAGCAATCACTATCTTCCACTCAGGAAGGCTCCACAGCACCCATGAGCAACTCCCGTAGCCACCGTACTTCTCTGTCTTCGCTGATCCGTCAAAAGACATGACGAATCCGCTGTAATTACGGGGAAGCCTGGCGTACAGCAACATTCGAATAGTTGGAGAACCCTTGTTTGGAGATGCCACCGGTGCGAGCGAGTCTTCCAGGTCGACGAAGCTCGTGATGCTTGACTGCAGTAGCTGCGCGAAGGCGACATCTTTCTCCTTCACACATTGCACCTTCAAATGCCACTGCGAAAGCAGCACTGCGAACTGGACCGCGCGTCCGAAGAGAGACTTCGCTTGTGCACCCACTCTAACGTCGAGAATCGTGTATAGACATGTAGCGTCTTTCCTGCCAGCTGGACGTAAGAGATCTTCAACAGCAGAAGTAACGCCAAAACTTCCTTCTCGGCAGGATGGTAGTTCATCTCGGACTCCTTGAGCACACGACCGAGGAACCGTACGGGGTGTAACTTGCCTTCATGTTCTTGCATTAGCGTAGTGCTCAACGCCCATTCATTCGCAAAGAGCATGACATGAACTTCCTTCGACCGGTCGAAGTGCCTTAGGATGGGTGAATGTGAAAAACTCGTCTTCAATCTTTCGAAGGAACGACGTGCCACAGAAAGGCCACCTTCAACGGCAAAGTCTGCATCCTTAAGCTGGTACAGCGCCGCACCGTAGACTGCGAAGTCTAAATGAAGCGGCTGTAGGAATTAACCGCTCCAAGAAATGACTGCATCCCCTTCTTACTTGTTGGAAACGAAAGCTCGGCGATGGCCGCAAGCTTCTTTGGATCAGCTCTGATATCTTCTGGCGAAATTTTATGCGACAAAAAGTACACCTTGGGTTGGCAGAAGATGCTCTTGGAGAAGCTAATGCTGATCCGACACTGTGCAAATCTTGCCAGCAATCGGTCCAGCGTCGCCAGGCAGCTGTCGAAATCCTCGCCACCGAAGCAAATATCATCCACAAACGACCGTGGACCAAACCTTTCGAAATGTCCGAGTGCGCAGACAAACGCCGACACTTTACGTGCTCGCAAGGTCATCATGACCGCCCAGAAGCCGCTTGCTGCATCCAGCGAGCAGAACCATAGGTAGCACTTGTGGTGAAGTGCTTTCTCAGAAATAAGAGAATGGGCCCAGCAAGGGGTCACTATCCCGAATCAGTGACAATTTCAAGTGATTAGAGAGGATTCGGATCGTCCGGCGCGGATGCAAGTTGCCTGAGGTGGATTAGCCATGACGAGCAGCACCCCGTATGAGACGACGATGGATCTGGTATGGGTGATGTACAGGAAGGCAAGATCCACCAAGACATATCTCGGATCCACCCTTACCTGAATTCACTTAGGTGGATATACTATGTACGGGTGGATCGAGTGTGGATTCTATGAAGGAATGATGGTAGGTGCCCTCTGAAGGTGGATCTAGTAGCCACGGATAACAAGAAGTCAAGATCCACCGCGAGGTGTCCCAGATCCCATACTTCCGAGTTCGGATCCAAGGAAGGAGGATCCCGCATAGAGGGACCTGGATCCAGGGTATAGGGATGGTGGATGCAGTGGATCTCGAACTTTCGTGGGACCATGGAGACCACAGACGGTTGCAAGATGATGTTGGATGATTGGAGAGCTCAGATCCACGACGAGTGTACACTTACAGTGAAGTGGATCCAAGCGACCTGGATCCGGATGAGTGTACCCATAATAGGGTGACCATAATGATTACGCCATGGATCTGGTGGATCTGAAGATAATACAGCTGGGATGATGGGTCAAGGAGAGAAAGGACATGCAGCGAGCCTAATAAGAAATTTAACAGGTAAAAGACATAGAAAGTAGAAATCCAGGCAGGTATGGGCTTAAATATCAATACAGACTCCAATTTGCACAGTAACACGCAAGTGCCCTCCTGCCCTCAAGAATCGGAGCTGCATTGGCCGTACGAGCTCCGAGAAGGTTGGGAATTGCGAATCTAGTGTTGGTAGTGATAACTGGATAATACATTGGCCAGATCCTACAACCTAGTGAGCTTTTCCTTTACTTGTGCAGATCCGACAGGTTAACCGAATTTACTACTTGGTCGGTTACACCGTAGAGGCTCTCAACTCATAAGTTCCCGTCACAGGAGGCGGCAAGTACGACGTAAAGGAAACGCAAAGGCAAGGGAACACACCCGCAAGGCAACCCTACGGCCAGATCCACAATCTAGGCCCCGGATCCATAAGCTCGAATATTCGCTTAGGATTCGGAACTATCCACGACGCAGC
>NW_003306592.1:0-3304 GCF_000142945.1 Phytophthora infestans T30-4
AGCCTCCTCAGTCGAGCTGACCCCCCTCGTCCCCCGGTGCTGGAACTCCCTCTCTCACCTTAGTCCCCCTCTCCTTTCATCTACTCCTACTTGCCGGCAGCCTGTACCGGTTCTAGCGTCCCCAACACTTGCCTACCATGCACTTAGCCCTGCGTCTTGTCCCCTTCCCGCCCCACCCACCACAGACCACCCAAATTCATCTACGTCAATTACCACCGGCCTACGGTCCGAGAATGGACACCCGACTGAACGGCCAGCGTCTCGCCTGTCGCTTACTCCGTCAGCTACACATGCTGCACAGAGCTTATATGGACGTCGCCGCCCTCTTGCACGTCGCACAGGCCATATCGGACTCTGCTAGATGACATCCATACCGCGCGAAGGTGAGCCAGACCGCGGTGGCCTGTTCGGCATCCCAATGGTCGACGGATTAAAACGACGCATGCAGAGTCCAGCTGACGCGACAGAGAGTATGGTGCGCCAACGTCAGCCTCGCAAAGCTAGCGGCAACAAAAGTGTGGTACGAGAGGCAAAAGAGCCCAAGAAGATATCAGAGGAGGGGATCGGCAGATCGGTCGGTGACATTGAGAAAGGGCTGACCGAAGGAGTGGTGGATTGAGCCTTGCCCGGCGATTTGCTGGTACGCTTGGTAAGAGACATGTATCACGTAGAGGAGGAAGCGGTTGTGGATGCTGGTAGTGCACGTCGTGAACGCTGTTGTGCAGCGCCGACCACGTACAGGAGGCGATTGTGGTGAAGTGCTTTCTCAGAAATAAGAGAGTGGGCCTAGCAAGGGGTCACTATCCTGAATCAGTGACAATTGCAAGTGATTAGAGAGGATTTGGATCGTCCGGCGCGGATGCAAGTTGCCTGAGATGGATTAGCCATGACGAGCAGCACCCCGTATAAGACGACGATGGATCTGGTATGAGTGATGTACAAGAAGGCAAGATCCACCAAGACATATCTCGGATCCAACCTTACCTCGGTTCACTTAGGTGGATATGGGATATACTATGTACGGGTGGATCGAGTGTGGATCCTATGAAGGAATGATGGTAGGTGTCATCTGAAGGTGGATCTAGTATCCACGACTAACGAGAAGACAAGATCCACCGCGAGATGTCCCGGATCCCATACTTCCGAGCTCGGATCCAAGGAAGGGAGGATCCCGCCTAGAGGGACCTGGATCCAGGATACAGGGATGGTGGACTCACTGGATCGCAAACTTTCGTGGGACAATGGAGATCACTGACGGTCGCAGAACGATGTTGGAGGATTGGAGAGCTCGGATCCATTGCGAGCATACACATACAGTGAAGTGGATCCAAGCAACCTGGATTCGGATGAGTGTACCCATAATAGGGTGACCATAATGATTACGCCATGGATCCGGTGGATCTGAGGATAATACAGCTGGGATGATGGGACAAGGAGAGAAAGATCATGTAGCCGAGCCTGGTAAGGGATTTAACAGGTAAAAGACACAGAAGGTAGAAATCCAGACAGGTATAGGCTTACGTATCAATACAGACTTCTATTTGCACAATAACACGCAAGTGCCTTCCTGCCCTCAAGAATAGGAACTACATTGGCCGTACGAGCTAGGAGAAGGTTGAGAATTGCGAATCTAGTGTTGGTAGTGATAACTGGATAATACATTGGCCAGATCCTACAACCTAGTGAGCTTTTCCTATACACGTGCAGATCCGACAGGCTAACCGAATTTACTACTTGGTCGATTACACCCTAGAGGTTCTCAACTCTCAAGATCCCGTCACAAGGAGGCAGCAAGTACAACGCAAAGAAACTACTACGACAAGGGAACACACCCGCAAGGAACCCTACGGCTAGATCCACGATCTAGGCCCCGAATCCATAAGCTCGAATATTCGCTTAGGATACGGAACCATCCACGGACGCAGAGTGAAGATTTTCCACTGCTGCTCCACCCCATCCCCACGTCTCGCCAAGACACTCAAGCTTCACCACTTGAACTCTTCGGAAGTTACCGAGAGAGCAGATCCCGCCCTACCGACGGGTACACAAGGTGAGGAAAGTTCAGCAGAACACGGATCATCGGGGGACCCCCTCCGTTAGTCGGTGTCTGGGCGCAGTTGGTAAGTTGGATCTGGCAATCTCGCAGATTTTGCTGATCCCGCTACACCACAGCACCATGAAATCCATCCCGAGGATGGCGTCTTGACCAGCGAGATCTCCAACCCAAATGTCAAACCAGTATACCAAACAACCTGCCAACGTGATCTTGATCCGCGTTCTCCCGTTCGTACGGTACACGCCTTCACCAATCCCAACACAATCTTGGATCCGACTCCCATCCACTTGGCACCCAACCTTACGAGCAAAGGCGGTATCTAGTATAGACACCTCGGCACCACTATCTAGGAGTAGGATTGCTTTTTCATTGTTGATCTTGCCCCCTACCTTGGCTTGTCTGAACCACTTTCCTGGGGCATGGTACTTCCAGTACCCACGGGACTCCCCTGTCAGCAGATCCATGGATCCAACATCTTCAGATCCACGGGATCCAGTGACCTGACAGACCTTAGGTGGATCTGCAGTGACCTCACCCTTGGTAGGCTCAAACCATCAGCCATGTTGGCGTTTCTCCCAATAACCACGTGCCTCTCCCCTTTGTAGATCCAGGGTTGAAGAAACTTCAGTTCTGGCAAATTCATCCACTTGGCGCAAACTAGAAACCTTGGCAACTGACACTTCATGTAGATCACGTGTATTATCGACTGGATCTAGGGTCCTGCTACCTGGATCTAGCAATGTCTTGTTCACAAATGCATAAATGCAATACCTAGAACGCTCGGCTCGTACCGGATTCAAACCCGGCGAGCGTCCTAGTTTAACATCTTCTCGGCCACTTCTGGCAACATCCCTCTGTGCTTGGCTGGACCAAACCATTGGCGGATCTGGTTGTAGAATTTTTCCATCGGACACTTGCCGACGTCGTGAATCTCGCCACAACCACGCCACACGTAGAAGCAATGATCTGCGGGATGACCCTTCTTGCCACACTTCTCACAGACCAGATGTTTCCAACATCCAGACTCTGTGTGCTTCCGGGATTCACACTGCGAGCACCTGATTTGTCCTGTACCGTCCATGAGATCTCGGGATCTGTACATCCCACGGTCTCCGGGTACGGTATCCCGTCTTCGCCGTACGATCGTTGGGTGCAGTGAGACAGACTCGGCGGTAATCCTCTGGGTCGGAGTCCGAACCATCGGATCCCGATTCAGTTCCTGAGTCGAACGCCATGACTTGGTGGACG
>NW_003306593.1:0-3305 GCF_000142945.1 Phytophthora infestans T30-4
CTCGCGTGAATAAATTGTCGTGTTGTGAGTTGTGGGTATGCTAAAGTTCGGGATTGCACGATGTTACTGCCCAGGTTTTTGGTGCATAGATGTGCGTATTTAACCTCTGAAGCAGGATTGAAACCAGGTCGTAATGTATTTCGCATTGAAAAAAATATGTAATTTACGTATCATGGCCTTTCTTTGTTTTGTTTAGAGCTCTGCATACTCACGAGACGGTGGAATAAAAGGATTTGCACAACCCAATTTGTTGAAGTGCGGAGGTTGCTGTAATCATAATGATTGGATGGCAGGTCTACAATTCTTGTGTGGTGCACATACAGTGTCTGGGACACGTCGGAGACCCCTCAGTTTTGTGCATGTAAACGTGACACGCCACATCATCCCAGGTATTCAAACAGGTTTTACACCAGGTTGTTGTACATGTACTTAGAGCGATATCAGTACGATATCCCAAATATGTCAAGGGATCTCTAGCAGGTTTGACAACAGGTTATAAAACAGGTTTTTGTACTTGAGGTTTTACCGACGGCAACACGGATAAGATCGGACTCAAATACTACTTCAATATCTGACATGAAATGAGTGCATTTATTGACTTAGTAGTGCGGACAACATCCGAGCTCTAAAGCTATTCAGCTGAGGGTCCTTCTGCACATTGCTGATCTTGTCGTCAAGAAGCCTCCACATAAAGTTGAGTACGTAAATACCACAGCTATTCCCGTCGTTCTGGGTAGGAGATGCCACAACAACGGATTTGTACGAGGCAAACTTGCTCTCTTTGCAAAGGCGCGTTTTGATTTTGTTCAGGTACGCAATGTAGTCTGGATCTCCCAAAGGGTCGTAAATGAAAATGCTCTTGGTCGCAGTGTTGATCACAATCGACGTCCAGTGAATGCGATCAAAATTGAGCCATAATGCGTCCACCTTCCTTTGAACGACTCTCTCGCTAAACTTTCATTTTCTACGCGACGCTGATGAAATTTACTAATATAATATTAGGGTAAATAAATAAAAATAAAATAAATTGAGTATTAATAATTAACACTATACTTTGCATTTTATTTATTTTTGATATATACATTTTTCTTAATATTTTTTCAAAATAAATAATTTTAATTATTTTTAGATAATAAAAAGAACTTAAAACACTTATTAAAATACCAAAGAAAACTAAACTAAAATAATTATTTTTAATAGCTGAAAAAAAGATAAATAATTTTGAAAAAAAACCTGCTAATGGTGGGATACCTGCTAATGAAAAAATATTTATAATAATAATAATAGCAATTAATTTATTAATAGTATGTATATTTGATAAATCTGTTAAATATTTAATTGGTTTATGATTTATATTTAAAGATAAATATGAAGTCCATAAATTAATACTTGTTATAATATAAATAAGAACATATAATAAAATAAATGGAATATTATTTAACATATTTGAAGTAAATCCTATTAAAATAAAACCTACATGACTGATAGAACTATAAGCTAATAATCTTTTAATTTTTTTTTGCTGTAATGCGGATAATGCACCTATTAACATAGATAAAAATGAAATAATATAAAAAAAAATTTCAAAAAAATATGAAATATTAAAAAAAATTTCAAAAAATAAACGAATTAAAATACCAATAAAAGCTATTTTCGGAACAATAGCAAAAAAACTAGAAATATTATTAGGAGCACCTTCATAAACATCAGGTAACCAAAAATGAAAAGGCGAAGCTCCTACTTTAAATAAAATACCAACTAAAATAAAGATTAATCCATAAGATAAACTTATTAAAATATTAATATTTTCTAAAAAATTTATATTTGATAATATTAAAAAAATATTATTAAAATTTAAGGAACCTGTAATAGCATAAATTATTGAAGAACCAAATAATATAAAACCTGAAGCAATTGATCCTAAAATAAAATATTTTAATCCAGCCTCAATAGATAATAATGATTTTTTTTGTGTAGATGTTAAAATATAAAAACTTAAACTTTGTAATTCTATTGCTAAATACAAAGTAATTAAATGATTTGTCGATACTAATAACATTAAACCTAATAATGATATTAACATTAATATATTAATTTCATATGCATTTATTTTTTGTTGTATTAAATATTTTTGTTGTATTAAAAAACAAACAATTGTTGATAAAATTAAAATTACTTTAATAAATTGTGTAAAATTATTAATAATTAATACACCATTTAATATATTATTTGAAATATTTGTTATATTTAATGTTAATATTAAAAGAATTAATAATAAATATATTATTATAGTAGTAATATTTTTTATAATCAAAATTTTTTGCATATTTTGATTTTTTTTATAAAAAACTCCAAATAATAATAAAATTAATAAAATAGTTGTTAAAAAAAATTCAGGAATAATAATTTCAAAATTATTATTGAAAATTTCTTGAAAAATCATAATGTGATAAAAGAAATAAATATTTTTAAAATATTTACTTACTATATATGCTATATATTTATATAAAAATTAATTTATAAATATTTTTTTTTGATTAAAAAATAATAATAAATAAAAATGTCATTAAAAAAAATTAAAAATTTTTCTATAAATTTCGGACCACAACATCCAGCTGCGCACGGTGTTTTACGTTTAATCTTAGAATTAAATGGTGAAGTAGTTCAAAAAGCTGATTCTCATATAGGTTTATTACATAGAGGTACTGAAAAATTAATAGAATATAAAAATTATTTACAAGCTTTACCTTATTTCGATAGATTAGATTATGTTTCAATGATGTGTCAAGAACATGCTTATGTTTTAGCTATTGAAAAATTATTAAATTGCGATATCCCTTTAAGAGCTCAATATATTCGAGTTTTATTTTCTGAAATAACACGTATTTTAAACCATTTATTAGCTGTTTGTTGTCATGCTTTAGATGTAGGAGCTATGACACCTTATTTTTGGGGATTTGAAGAACGTGAAAAATTAATGGAATTTTATGAAAAGAGTTTCAGGTGCACGTATGCATGCAGCTTATTTTTAGACCAGGGCGGGTAAATCAAGATTTTACCTTAAGGAGTATGAAATTGATATATATATATTGTGGTGAGCAATTTAATACCTCGAATGAGATGAAATTGAGAGATGTTAACTAATAATAGAATTTTGGAAACGAAGATAAGTTGATAGTGGAATTGTTCCGGCGAGGGAAGCTGTTAGATAGAGGTGTTAGTGTAGTAATGGTACCGGAGAGCTGGGAAGTGCGTGGGAGGTTCGGAGGACTTCACCCGTATGAAACTGTATGGAGCATTTAGAC
>NW_003306594.1:0-3307 GCF_000142945.1 Phytophthora infestans T30-4
TTATGGGCCCAATAACATGGAGAGTTCTGAGCCCTACCAACTTATCAAGCGATACAAGATGAATTATCACCCTTGGCATCAGTCTACTTCTGGTGTGTCTTATTTTTCCTACTTTATGTTAATAACTTAAAGAAAATATCTACCCTCCTTTGTTGAATTGGGAGTTTGGGCCCAATTACCTCACCAAATTTTTCGGCCCAGTTTCTGGTTCTATGTCTTCTCCTACTTCTTGCTAGTCTAGAACTGGGCCGAAAAATTTTGGTGAGCGTACGGGTGACGTAGTTGGCACGCTTCGCCAGTCATTTAGGCGCAAAACGCAGATTGCCCAGACCCATCAGATTCAGCGGGATACTCGAAGTAGAAGGATATGCGACTTTCGTCGCATATCCTTAGTCACGTCACATTTGCCCAATGAAATCATGACATTTTACCAGCCGGTGGGCACATTGTTGTTTTTCTACGACAGATTGCAGTCTATATGTACCTGGTCGCAGCGTTTACGCTACATCCCATTGCGGACGGCTTGCAATGCATTAAGTTTGCAAAAGTGGCAGCTATAGTTTAATAAAGATAATCATTTACTCTGTATTATACAGAATATCGTGGAGCGGGCATTGGGTTAAGTATCAATAGAGACCTCAATTTGCACAGTAACACGCAAGTGCCTTCCTGCCCTCAAGAATCGGAGCTACATTGGCCGTACGAGCTCGGAGAAGGTTGGGAATTACGAATCTAGTGTTGGTAGTGATAACTGAATAATATATTGGCCAGATCCTACAACCTAGTGAGCTTTCCTATACACGTGCAGATCCGACAGGTTAACCGAATTTACTACTTGGTCAATCATACCCCAGAGGCTCTCAACTCTCAAGATCCCGTCACAGGAGGCGGCAAGTACGACGCAAAGGAACGCAAAGGCAAGGGACACACCCGCAAGGCAACCCTACGGCCAGATCCACGATCTAGGCCCCGGATCCATAAGCTCGAATATTCGCTTAGGATTCGGAACAACCCACGGCCGCAGAGTGAAGATTTTCCACTGCTGCTCCACCCATCCCCACGTCTCGCCAAGACACTCAAGCTTCACCACTTGAACTCCTCGGAAGTTACCGAGAGAGCAGAGCCCGCCCTACCGACGGGTACACAAGGTGAGGAAAGTTCAGCAGAACACGGATCATCGAGGGACCCCCTCCGTTAGTCGGTGTCTGGGCGCAGTTGGTAAGTTGGATCTGGCAATCTCGCCGATTTTGCTGATCCCGCTACACCACAACGGAGGCGGTCAACCTCAGGGCCCTGTGTCGGACCCGCATTCGGAGCACTCGGACGAGAGTGGCTTTCGGGAGGCGCCGAGTACTCGTACTCGTACGAGGGCACCTCCGCGCCTGTTTGACCAGAATGGAGAAGTCCACTTTCACGTGGAGCGGATCCTCCAGGAGCAAAGGCGTCGCGGTAAGCGACAGCTCCTCGTGAAGTGGAGGAACTATGCCCACTCCGAGAACTCGTGGGAGCCGATTGAACGGCTCCTGATTGACTGCCCGAAGGCTGGCGCAATCTGGGAACAGAAGCGGCGGCAGCTTCATAAGTAGTCCGGGGCTTCTTGTCCCAACGGGGTACGGCCGATGAATACATACCGTACCCGCGCTCATCGTGAGCGCTAGAAGCCGCGCGCTTCAGGATGCCCCTTGCAGCATACGCTTGCTGATCAAGTGGGCAAACCTCACACGAAGATCACGCTGGTCCAGGATGCGGAACAGCAGCTGATCTTCATGGAGTTCCCGTAACTCCGTGGGTGAGTACTTAAGAGTCTCCACCCATGCCCAGAACATGTCCTCACAAGAACGCCACGTGGGACAGCTCTCGGGCATAACCCAGGGGTATCCCCAAAGTGGATAGAGACCACCCCGGGTCTCGGGCTTCTTACGACAAGTCGTGAAGTCCTTAAGGGGAATGCGGTGTGGCGCGAGAAGCACACACCGAGCAGCCTCCAAGTTGTCGACGAACAACTGTTCTTTCTGAATAAGGGCTCGTTCATAGATGCCCCTAGAAGTGTGGCCGCCCACAAGGCCACGAGGAGCGACGAGAAGCTCTAAGAAGAGGTCAGCCCCAGAGCTCTCCTCGGGAGGTCAATACCCTCTTGAGTTGATGGCAGCTCCCTGGCTGACGGGTGCCGCCTCCGAACCCTCACGCACACGCTGGGCAGCTTGGAACTCCTCCTGCTGCTGGTCGTCGAGGTCATTCGAGCCCTCCCGGGGCTCAACGATAGCACCCTCCTCTTCCTCTTCTTCCTCCTTCTCCTCCTCTTCATCCGAGGAGTCGAAGATACTCCGATAGGAGCGACGAGTCTCCTTCTCCTCGCGGAGTGGAGACTTAGAGGCGGTACGCTTCTTTGAGGGCTTGGCGTCTTCGTCTTTAGATGCCTTAGCACGCGCAAGACCCTCGGCAAGCGAGAGATGTTTGTGAGGATTCTCTTCCTCATCGCCACCAGCTTTGGGAGCGCCCTTAGCCTTGACGGCCGGACTCTCAGAGCGCACAGAGGTCCTGGGACTGTGATCACCTTGATCACTAGCGAGCGACTGCACGCTGTCATCTTTGTGCTCACTGGGCACTGGGCTGTGCCCTCCCACAGAGTCCGCAGGAGCATCGTGAGTGCTCTCGGACTCGGCATCGTCTTCCCTGCCCGAGTTGAACTCACGTTCTACGAACCGAGGGTTCGGACGATTGTCTGAACACGAGGGCGACGGACTGCGGCGCCTGCTTGCGCGCTTGTCCGCAGCCGCGTCACCCGAGGATCCGATCGCCTCGGAGGCCACCTGAGTAGCCTCCTTAAGTGCAGAGCCTTTGCCGTGAGGCTTAGTGCTCTTGGCCTGCGCCTTACCGGCTGCAGCCTTGGAGCGTGTCTTAGCACCGCTCTTCGCAGTGCCACGAGGCATGATAACGGTCGAAGTGGAGACATAGACGAAGAGCGCACAGATTGCTGCTTGATGCTCTAACTGTGAAGTGAGCCTTTGCCGCGCTCGCGCGGCCAAGTCGATGGTTTTCGACTTTGAGAATGAGAGTTTGTGACGAACGCCTCTTCATTCTGATTGTTCGGTAAACCGAACCTAAGTGGGGGAGGATGTAACGGGGTACGTAGCCCTAAGTGTACCCTGGTTACATGAAGTGTGACACTTCACACATCAGGAGTATGACACGTCATACTCCGGGATATTTGGTACAAGGTACCAAAGTCGTTCAAAGCCACCCCTAGTGGTAAATGACATTGCATTTCTATAGGTAACTAATAGTTTGTATTAAGCCCAAACTTAAC
>NW_003306595.1:0-3307 GCF_000142945.1 Phytophthora infestans T30-4
TGTAAGCCCTGTTAGGATTCCGCCATATTTTAATTGACTTAGACAATCTTAAAGCCAAGTTGCTTGCAAGGCAGTTCAGTATTCCAAAGGACTATAAACCCAGGGGTGCCGAAGGTTTTGGGTGAGGTGTGGGTAGTAAAGCAAAAGGGACCGCGCAAACGAATAATACTGCTGGGGGGTGTTAAATACACTCCCATGTGTTTTGCTCAAAGCTCGACTCTAAGCAAAAAACAGAAAGTAGAGCTGAAAACGAAACCCACCGTCATGGCTTCAGCCTTTAGCATGAGGGCCGAGGACATCGCAAGTACGCAGCAAAAATAAATACTCTCGCCAAATTTCAGGAGACGCCCTGGATGTCCTCCAGCGTAGGTCTAGAATACATCACTTACGACCATCGAAATATTAATCTTGTAGCTTAATTGCAATATTTACTGAACTGCCACTGACCTCTGCAAATTCTGGGTGATGATGCTTCTCTCAGTGGTCCCAGACGGCTGAAAAAGTATTCTTTGCGAAATCAAAACACTAATGAACATGATCCGCACTTCGCCCTTCCAAAACTTTGGCCCTTCTGCTTCCTGTTGCGAATGTACTCGTTGGTCCGAGCCACGAGATATTCTCCGCCGGGTAGAGTTCCTTACCGGACACCATTTCTAGTGTGATTGCAGCGCTAACACCAGATGAATTAAATGCTCACCGCAATAAAAAAGATACATCTAAGTCAACTATGGGTAGCGGCGACCTCATCAACCCAGTAAAAGGCGAGATTTTTGTGCTAACTTCAGATGACCTTGTTTTAATATTTTCGTCCGAGGTTTTATGGTCGGTATAATAGCAGCTCAGTTGTCCAACACTGACACACTCGAGTTCGTCGTCACGGAGGAAATCATAGCCTTACCGTAAGCTACGACATCACCGCAATGGCCGACCTCAGTGTACAACCTTGTAAAAATACTGTAATAAATTTGAATCTATAGGGATGCCAGCTTTACTTGCCCCCCCCCAAAAAAAAAGTAAAGAAAGAACGAGGGGTACACGCCATACGCAAAGCCATACGCAAAGCCATTCGCGAAATTATGTTATCGGTAATAGGTTCTCTTATTGCGCATTAGCAGCAATATTGGCCAGTTTCGGGTCCCTAAGGCGACGACAGTAATGTTGCTGCGAGGATATGTAGGAATTAAAAGAACATATTGGGGATGAATGTGTAGGGGATAGTCTTACAAGATTAAGCCACAATGCGTGGCGTCAATCCCGTTTCTCGCTTGGGTTGCAAGAAAGGGGTTGTCGATATGGTACTGATAGTACGCGTTTCCTTAAATATAACATGTAACGTTATCTTACTGTAAAACAAGTAGTAATTGAATATATCTACGTACGTCACATGATTCTTGAACGCCTTCTTGACGGAGCTGGTAATTTCAGTCCAGCATGACTGTACCGTCGCTGTAGACAGTCTTTGGAGCCATGCACTATAGAGTTTCAGCTCCAAATCTGAAGTTGTAAATCTCTTGGGAAACTGGCTCCCTGCCACACCAGCGAACACGGCAAGTGCAGGTAGTTTGACACCCGCAGCTGAAGCTGTCAAAAACACGGAAGCACGGAAGTCATTAATAGCGCTGTCTAAATACTTATCTATAGTATCTTACAACGCTCTAGTTTAAAAACAATGTCACCTTGAAGAACACCTATAATCCGATCGCTGATTAGGTCAGCTGTAGTCTTCATGTCCACGCAAAGCGCAGTCTAGTCCATGTGTATAAAGAGCAACATTTCTCAGACCCACTAAGGGCCGTTCTTCACCGGGATCGCGATCCCAAAACTCGGCCGGTGATTGGCTAGTCCGTACCTATTTGTTTCCGATTGTGTAACCCGGGTAGCCAATGCGATCCGAGGCTCGGGTCACGACCTCGCAGGGATTGCCGGATCGCGAGGCAGACAGAAAGCGGGGCCAGCACACCATTTGAGAAGAGGTACGTGCAAAGAGGCTGTAGAAGGAATCTTGAGCGTATATGCAATATTTTCTCAGTATCTAACTCAATCGATCTCACTTTCAAATTTTCATTCGTCTGCTGACATCGATTACAAGCCTGATTTGTATCGTCCTCTATTTTAGCCGCAGTAGGATTGAAGCTGCGGAGGCGATAACTGTACGATGTAGCTATCAGCTTGAGTTTTAATGGCATTGTGGTTAAAGAACAACAAACAAGCAAAATGCCGTAATCAACATTTATAATAATAATTACAGATAGCTAACTGTCGTTCAAGCGTCTCCAGCAGTAATTGGTTTCTGCCATAGCCGAAGGTCTTAATTGGAGTAGTCAACAAGTGCCAGTACCCCCCCCCCCAAGCGGCTTGTGTTTAGCCAATCCATGTAGCAGAATGCACATAACTCACAAATATCATAGCGCACCACTATATTGTTACCAATAACAGAGGCGGTTGCATATTTCTACAGTTGCAGTGCTTTTCACGTCAAGTAGTCTTTGTAAACACATATAATATGATCACTTTTAATTCTAAGGAAAAACAGATTTTTTTTTTTAGAATGGAACTAATCCAACCAGAATATAGGTCTTGCATCCCAAAAGCGTCATCCAGCTACGTCCTGCAAATGACCTGCAAACCCTTACTGTGTCCTACCTAAATCCATAACTAGGTACATTTCCCAAAACAAATGGTGCTTCAACGATTTAAAAGTTCCATTTGAAATGATATTTGTGAAGCATTTGACGGAGTCAGTGAACAATTGTACATTCGCGATCAACCCGATGGTATCGCCAAGGATGGACTTTGCATGGGGTAGTAAGAGACAACTTGGTCCCACAGAAGGACGTCAGACGTCTTTCGAGCAAAACTCGGTATCACACCGCTACGTGGTCACAGCGTTGGTGCTGAAGCGAACGTAGCGAAATAGCGATAGCAGCGGGTACTCGTTCAGCTCGTATGACTTAGTGGCAGTCATACGTCATAATGGGATCCTGTAAGGCACTCCAACATGCTCCTGCAAAGCCGAAGGAAGGTCTTCACGACGCTGGTCGTGGCGCATGTTCGCCACTGTGGTCTACCAGACAAGGCTACGCATGCCATTGTCTTCGCCAATGAACGGACCACTGTCCGAAGGCTTCAGCGTCTTCGGTTCGCGGCATAGGGTCGCGTACACCGGACCATCCCACGGTCCATCGAGCACGTCTGTTGTTTCGCGTCACACACTGCAGCCACGGAGATCTGGCGCGTGAGCGACGTTTTGCGGCTGGCTCTGGCTTGGAGGGAATAGCTTGGGTGTGGCGGGCATAATCTTCTGGCA
>NW_003306596.1:0-3308 GCF_000142945.1 Phytophthora infestans T30-4
ACCATAAAAAACCAAAGCCGTGTTTCACGGAGAAGCTCTGAAATTACACTGCTGTGTTGCTTCACCACTGAGTTTTACATGGATCAGTAAGGAGCAACACAAAACTCAGAATAAGGTACGTAGAAATTTGATCCGTAGAAATTTTACAAGAATATTTACGCACTTTTCAGTTTACTCAAACTGCCTGAGCTTGTCAATTTGCTCATAAAAATGCTTTCAAGAATATTAGTATCCAGACGCATTGTCTGCGTGAAGCCTGATACGGCCCCAGTGCCATCGATTTTTGGTCAAAGTCAGTCATATTTAAAACCTCATCGAAGTTTTTCAGTGAATTTTTTTTGATGACATCCGTCCTATACTTGTGGCAGATTGTTCTATAACGATCTGTCTGGAGCACTGGGGCCGTATCATACGGGTACATTTTACATGTAATAACTGCAGCTTTGATCACAATCACAATAGACTGAGCTTTTAAACTGCCGTGGTATTTTTCAGGAAAAAAAACGCTGCCAATACATTTCAAGTAACTACATGTAGTACTGTAGTTTTGGTTAGTGGTTAGCACTGGATAATACAACTCGATTTTATTCTAGGCGCATCCAGCTGGGCGCAACGCCCTTGTCTTCCTCGCCCAAAAATGGGTAATCTGTGTATCCGGCCTCTACCGGCGTATCCGGCTGCACGTAAAACGTCTTCGGGTCGAATGCATTCAGGTCTGCATCGACGCGCAGACGCTGCACGAGATCCGGGTTCGAGATGAAGTATCTACCGAAGGCAACCAGATCCGTCGTGCCATCCTCGACGACTCGAATCGCGTCGACGCGGTCGAATCCTGCAGCCGCGATTAAAACTCCATTGTAAATGCCGCGGAAGTGGTGCGCCACTCCGTTCGCTGGGGCGTTAACGCTGTCTGCATGGCGACCACGCCGTTCGATTACGTGTAGGTAGGCCAGGTCGTAATCGTTTAGTCTCGCAACCACGTACCCGTACGTCTCGCGTGGCGTTGAGTCCTTGCATCCAAACGTCTCACCGAAAGGGGACAGACGAATGCCAACCCGACTCGATGACACAACAGAGAGGACAGCCTCCAGCACCTCAAAGATAATTCGTGCGCGGTTTTCGATGTTACCGCCATACGCATCTGTGCGCTTATTCACGCCGTCGCATAGGAATTGCTCCAGTAGATATCCGTTGCCCGCGTGGACTTCTACGCCATCAAACCCTGCAGTGATGGCGTTCTCTGCAGCGCGTTGGTAGTCAGCAACTATACCAGGAATCTCCGAGATGTTTAGTGCTCGAGGTGTCACGTAGTCTTTGCGTCCTTCGCTCGTCACGGCGTGGCTCTTCACGCCGTCAAAAGCGGTGGCACTTGACGACACTGGGAGCTGGCCGTTTGGCTGGTTGAGTGGATGGCCCACACGTCCAGTATGCCAAAGTTGCGCGAATATCTTACCGCCTTCTGCATGCACAGCTTCAGTTACCGCCCTCCAGCCCTCTACTTGATTCGGACGAAAGAGCCCAGGAGCGCCAAAGTAGCCACGACGTACTCTTGTACAACCGGTGCAAGAGTATCTGGGGTGAAGTGGCCCAGAAAGTCGTATGTGCAGCGGTCTGACACCTTCGAAGGACAGCCTTTTGCAGATATATACCGAAGGCACAGCTGCTTGCCGTTCAGGCGAGGAGCTGCCTGGTTCACTGTAATCGGGACTTGGCGGCTCGTAACCTGGCGATTGTTTCCACGATTGCTTCGGTACGGGGGTCGGTCTGATGTTTCTAGCTGCGGCTCGTGAAGTTTTCGCTTGCCGTGCCTCGCGACTTCATCTCGTCCTCTCGATAGTTTCAATAGCATTCCACTCAGCTCTGAGTCTTGCATGCAGAACCGACGGGGCAATTCTGAGCGCGTGGACGTGCCATGACTGATGTCAAATTCCGTAGCACGACGGTTGGCCTCCAACACGTTGCTGAACCAGAACGCGACGGCCTTTACTTCTTCAGGTGACCATGGGGCGTAGTCGTTCAGCTCTTCAGAGAAGGCTTTTGCTGTCGTAATAAGGCGTCTTCAGGTCCGTTTCATCCAGACGGTTATACTGTGACGCTGCTGCTAGAACTGAAGCAAGCACCAATGGCTTCGGGGCCGACGGCTTCGGTGGTGGCGGCTTCGGAGCCGACGGTTCTGCTGCTAGAACTGCCGGCCTCGGTGCTGGCGGCGTTGGGGCCGACGGGTCTGCTTTTAGAGCTGTAGTAGGCACTGACGGCTTCGCTGCTGGCAGCTTTGGGGCCGACGAGTCTGCTGCTAGGGCTGACAGCTTCGGGGCCGGAGCTGTGGTGACTTCCTCGGAGCTCACCATTAGTCTCAGTACTTTAGCTTCGGTCGGAGATTGGGGGGCACTGATGAGATTCAGTACACCTGGAACTGCTCTTGTAGAGAGGTTTGAAACAATAATAGAACATAGATACACTTTACTCCCAGCCCTTCACTTCCAGATGTATCGTCGAGTGCAGCGTCTCGGTGGTCGCGTGCGTGGGCGGCGATGGAGCAGCAGCTCAAAATCCTCGTCCTCCAGTAGCACTGGCGATGTCTCTAAGCAGACTGTGAGCGCGTCGATCCGCTCCACGACGTTTTGGAACTGTGCGTGTAACCAAAGGTTACGGCGCTGACAAGCATGAGGCGGAGCTGGACTCGACGGTTGCGCGTATCATTGGTTCAGATTGGGGAGACCGCTCTCACCAGCCTGTATCTATGCCTATGCGTATATACTGGGTCGTTTTTGCTGTAGTACTGGGCAACGGACTGTACACGTACTTTGCCGGCAAGGACGAGTCATACCTGGTGGAGAAGCTAAAGAAGAAAGCGGATGAGAAGCTGGGCGTCGAGGAGGAGGAGAACGAGTTTGAGCAGATGGCTGAGCGACAGGAAATAACTCCTATTGCTGTGGAGAAGGCTGAACAGAAGCAGACAGTGACAACTGCTGCAGCTGCGACGTCAACTTTGGGTTCGGGCGTTGTGTCGTCTCCTGGGTTGCCGACTCTGAACACGCTGTTCTCAGTGTTCATGACAGCTGCAGCTGTCTGCGGAACTAAGTTACCCGCCTGTGGACCTAAGTTACCCACTTGGCCGACGCCTCTTCTGGGCGCGGCCACCATCACAAACATCCTTGGAGTCGTCATATACGTCGACGACTCCCAAGCATCTGCCGGATGCTTTGGTACCCTTGCACCCTCGCGGGCGCCCCGGGTCCTGACAGAGGTGGGAACATGACTCACCAATGCTCTATCGGACGGGCAGGGCGGCTGGCACCAGATTGCCT
>NW_003306597.1:0-3310 GCF_000142945.1 Phytophthora infestans T30-4
AAAAAAAAAACAATGGGGCCCTCTCCCCAGTTTATTCCTTCGTTTCGTGGTACCAGCGCCCTGCGTTGTCTCCGAAGCCCGCCAACTTCAACGCCCTCCTCCTGCTCACGACTGCCTCCCCCAGCTAAAAGCCCCCACCTCTCGCTAGCCCGACTGCGGTTGGACGCCGAAGTATTGTCCGCCTCGGACCCATCTCGGCTTCCATTTTCTCTCCTTCGCCGTAGGTCCGTGTCGCATCCTTCTGGGACGTCCATCCGATTCTCCACCAGCTTCCTCGGGCGCCGGTATCTTCCTCGCCGCTCGGGCACAAACGACGTCTCCATTTCTTTCCTCGGAAAAAGGGTTTACTGACTTCGTCCGCGCTCGTTCCAAATGAAATTTTAATTTTTTCTGGCCTCCCATGAACCCCCAGCGCTTGCTCGCATCGTCGATAGCGCCAATAACAGCATTTGCTTCCATCATATTTAGCTTTCCGGCGCTGTCCCCACCGACGTTCCTTCTCCTCTTCGGTGAGCGGTACATTCGTTCCCCAGCCATCTCCTTCGAGCACATTTCAGGTTCCTTGCGTTCTGCTTGTCCATTTAAGTAATTTTCTCTTCGTTGCCATTGATCCTTACGTCCCGCTGTCCTTTCAGTTTGGCCCTACTTCTTATATCAATTTCTTTTAGTCATTCCGTCTTCCTACAGCTATTTCAGCTTTGGAGCCCGCTTCAAGCTCACGCCTGACTCGGTCATTTTCACCCAGATAGAGAGCTTGTATAGCGAACCTCCCCGTAAAATACTCACAGCCTCATCGTAGCTATCGTAAATCTGATTTTCATCGATTCGCAGAACTTGTAACTCGTACATTTCCGATTATGGAAACAGCAAATCAGGGTATTGGATATTATTCGCATGTCATAATAAGCAAACTTTGTTTTTAGTAAAAATGTTTCTTACAATCTTTTCCTCAGTGTGTAGCACGTTCCTGTTGTTGTCGTCAACGTTGAGTACGATAAATTCCAATATATCATCCGATGCGTCGTCTGGCATGCCACAGCTGCGCATGATTCTTCGATACCTCCTTACTCTCTCCTTTGCACGTACCGGTGTGAACCCAGACTTACCGACACGGGCGCCAACCCATCTAGCTGGGTCACCGGTAAGTCGGAGCCACTTTCCGGCTGCTAAAAAAATTAATTGTGCCATTCACCTCTTCCGTTAGTTCTGTATACGAACAGCCGTACAAGCAGGCCATCTTAAAAAAAAACTAGCAGGTACACGCTCGCTAGGCCGAACAACCTCCTCCATACGCAGCTTCAGTGACAGCAACACCATTGTGTTCCCCCATATCTTCCGCACTATAGTTGCTGTGAATTTCCTCCACTTAACAAACGTGTTGACGCTCGAGTCCTCGTTCTCGTCGAAATTCGGCGTCGACGCCTTCTCTTCGTACAGCTCGGGGTCCTCCATCATGGAGTCACCAATGTCAAACTCAACGTCTGCTGCACGGTATTCCTCGTCGTCTCCACTGGTAGCCGTTGCAGCATCGTCGACCTCACTGTTCTCTCCAGAACCTCTCAGTCTAAGCGGGTCGAGAGTGCCATCAACCAAATGAGCGAGGGTCATGATGATCTCGCCCGTAGTAGTTGTATCGACAACCTCGTCGATCTCGGTGGTTGTCGTGAGTTATCCACCCGTTCTTAACGAGCCAAGCTTTGCTCGCATCTCTCCCATGAGATCCAACACCTTCGCGTTTCGATTTCATCTCTGGCTGCATCACCGCCGAGGTTGAATCGCCATCCAATGTCATTTGCTGACCGCCTCAGCGCCGAGATTCTGGTCGTTTCTCTATGAGTAGAGCAGAAGCTTTCCACCCTGTCTTATTGATTCTAGAATATCTCGCATGCTTATCATGAGACGGATCACCTCGGCGTCGGAATCTGCCGCGCCGAAGGTGGTAGTGATTTGCGAACCTTCTCCTCCATGCATTGCTGGCCAATTTAATCGAGAATGGGGGTGAAAAGCTCATCACAATATTAATAATTAAGAGCAGAATTATAGTAAGTCTTCTCAAAGCGTGCTATTACTATATGTGTTCTTCAGCGCACGCGCCTATACCGCCTCACACAACATGGGATTTCATACGGCCTCGTATGTCATGGAGCTTCATACGGTTTCGCACATCACGACTTCAGCACACGCGCCTATACCGCCTCGCACGACACGTGCCTTCATACGACCTCGTGTGTCATGGTGCTTCATACGGCCTCGCACATCAAGGCGACCTTCATGATATACACGGACATATCGAATTGCACTCCGAGCTGATAAGAAGGCAGCGAAAATATTTTATCTGATGTGCATAAACTGCTATTCGATTTGTGTCTCAACATCACTACGATATGATAATCTGCCTACGGTCATGTGACTTCGTATGTTTGTTATACGTATCGGAGCCAGTGAACGTCACTTGGAAAGAATCGACACCACTCCGTCAGTCAGTAATTATGCAAAAAGTGATAAATAGTAAATGACGTACATCTTATCATGCCAGAGTAAGAAGAAGAAATTCCTTATTACTGTCAATCTGATTAATTGAGACGAGTCAACGAACATCGGATACAGGCCCTTCGATGATACTATGATATTATGAATAACTCCGCAATGTCGTGGGATCCCAATACGCTGTGGTAGACGTATTTCTAATCGCTAAGCTAATCTGCAATATCCTCACCCATTTAGGTTGAGGTTTGCCGCGCAATCGATAATGACCCATATTCTGAATAACAGAGAGTGACTTTGTAGCGAGCGCACCTCAAAGTGGTGCCATTTGAGGAGCGAAGCGCTCAACCGAGAATTAAGACAACATTAAGATGGTGTTCATCATGCAGATCACCTTAAACCCTGGTGGTGACGACGAATAGTTCCTCTTCGCAATGATTTACAGTGATGCCTTTACCACGACGATTAACAATATTTATCCGAGCTAAATCTATCACGCGGGTATCTGTCTGTAACAGCCAGTTGTCACGCATACATAACTGATGCTGTGAAAAGTGGCTTAAAAAATACAAAAGGTAGGTCGAAAGCCGCTTAGTGAGACAGAACATGTGAGTACTGAGAATATTGTCTACAATGTTTTTTGGAGCGTAAAAATATTAGAACACGGTATACATATATTATATGTAGCTTTGCTTTGAATAAAAAAAATTAGTTCACCGCAGCGCAGCGGAGGTGGTCAACCCTCTCTACACCAACCAACCATGCCCTTGCGTTAGTTTCTCGCCCCATTACCGATATACCTGTCCGTCTGTCAATCTATCCGTCG
>NW_003306598.1:0-3311 GCF_000142945.1 Phytophthora infestans T30-4
CACATACTATGAGATCCAGGTCTAGCTCGAAGATATCCTCTGCGTCGAACACACTTAGTTACGATGCCTGACTCCGTAAGCAAACGTAATAGATCCTTGACTGCCACCAACTTGTTCGCCGTTTTCGTTGGTGCTCTCACCGGTTCCCTTTGATCTTCGATCTGTCGTGGATTCAGGATCTGCATGACAGGATCTTGATGCAGGAAGTCGCGTAATCTTGGTGGCGATACACAAACTCGAGATCCTTGTCTGACCAGCCTGACCTGGATCCAGCTTGGTCTTCTTCCGACTCTGGAGCTTGCATCTTCTTCCGCGTAGTCTTACTCGTTTTCGTCTTCTTTTTCGTTTCTTCGACTAGCGGGGTTGGGTTTAGGTACAGTGTTGGCTTAACCGGTGAATCTGCAAATGCATACCGTTTCGCCTTCACTTTTCCTTATTTTGTTAGCGAATCTTGACTTGCGTCAAGATCCGCAGGGGTCCCCGAGGGGACCTGGGGAGGATAGAGAGGTTTTTCTTCTAGATCCGGATCCGGATCCACCTCTCTTCCGTCGACAGAGTTCCTCCCAAAACTCCATCGATCCGCGGATCTTGTTTCATTCAGCAGCGTCTTCGTCGATCCGACTTCCGACGACGCCTCTTCCCCTGGCTCAATCTTCACTTGAGCATCTTCTTGGGACTCACTATGAAATCCCGAGTCACCAAAAGATCCGGGCACGCGCACCATTGTGGTGTAGCGGGATCAGCAAAATCTGCGAGATTGCCAGATCCAACCTCCCAACTGCGCCCAGACACCGACTAACGGAGGGGGTCCCCCGATGATCCGTGTTCTGCTGAACTTTCCTCACCTTGTGTACCCGTCGGTAGGGCGGGATCTGCTCTCTCGGTAACTTCCGAAGAGTTCAAGTGGTGAAGCTTGAGTGTCTTGGCGAGACGTGGGGATGGGGTGGAGCAGCAGTGGAAAATCTTCACTCTGCGTCCGTGGATGGTTCCGTATCCTAAGCGAATATTCGAGCTTATGGATCCGGGGCCTAGATCGTGGATCTGGCCGTAGGGTTGCCTTGCGGGTGTGTTCCCTTGCCTTTGTGTTGTCCCTTAAGTCGTACTTGCCGCCTCCTGTGACGGGATCTTGAGAGTTGAGAGCCTCTAGGGTGTAACCGACCAAGTAGTAAATTCGGTTAACCTGTCGGATCTGCACGAGTAAAGGAAAAGCTCACTAGGTTGTAGGATCTGGCCAATGTATTATCCAGTTATCACTACCAACACTAGATTCGCAATTCCCAACCTTCTCGGAGCTCGTACGGCCAATGTAGTTCCGGTTCTTGAGGGCAGGAAGGCACTTGCGTGTCACTGTGCAAATTGGAGTCTGTATTGATATTTAAGCCTATACCTGCCTGGGTTTCTACCTTCTATGTCTTTCATCTGCTAAATCCCTTACCAGGCTCGGCTGCATGTCCCTTCTTCCCTTGACCCATCATCCCAGCTGTGTTATCTTCAGATCCACCGGATATATGACGTAATCATCATGGTCACCCTATTATGGGTACTCTCATCCGGATCCAGGTCGCTTGGATCCACCTCACTGTAATGGTACACTCGCCGTGGATCCGAGCTCTCCAATCATCCAACATCATCTCGCAACCGTCTGTGATCTCCGTTGTCCCACGAAAGTTCGAGATCCACTGTATCCCTCATCCCTATACCCTGGATCCAGGTCCCTCCAGGCGGGATCCTCCCTCCTTGGATACGAACTCAGGAGTATGGGATCCGGGGTACCTCGCGGTGGATCTTGACTCTTCATTAGCCGTG
The DNA here is from genome assembly GCF_000142945.1 of Phytophthora infestans T30-4. Lineage (NCBI taxonomy): Eukaryota > Oomycota > Peronosporomycetes > Peronosporales > Peronosporaceae > Phytophthora > Phytophthora infestans. The sequence continues at coordinate 1,807 of NW_003306598.1, forward strand.
GCTACTAGATCCACCGTCAGAGGGCACCGACCATCCTTCCTTCATAGGATCCACACTCGATCCACTCTTGTATAGTATATCCCATATCCATCTTAGTGAATCCAGGTAAGGGTGGATCCGAGGTAAGTCTTGGTGGATCTTGCCTTCTCGTACATCGCTCATATCAGATCCATCGTCATTCCATACGGGGTGCTGCTCGCCATGGCTAATCCACCACAGGCAACTTGCACCCGTGCCAAACAACCCAAATCCTCTATAATCACTTGAAATTGTCACTGATTCGGGATAGTGACCCCGCGTCAGGACCATTCTCTTATTTCTGAGAAAGCACTTCACCACAAGGTGTTGGATCCGCCTTCCGCAGTCGACGCATAGTTCAACGACGCAGTCTGGCTGACCTGGGGCGAGGCCGCTGGATATTGAACTCTTGGCGCGGCTCCAGCGAGGATCCGGACCTAAGTGAAGAGCTCTTGAGCGGCCGACTGGATGGCATCCTGATCTGGGTCGAAGGGGCTCTCAGCGTCGAGCGCTCCCACCACGGCACCTGCATCTTTGCGCAGTCATAGCAGATCTGTTACTGACGTGAGCTTGCTCGCCGTTTACACCGGAGCCATCACAGACGCCTTCTGATCGCCGATCTACTCTAGCTCCAAGACCTTCGTGACAGAATCTTGGTTCAGGAAATCGCGGACTGCATTAGGGCGATACACCACCTTCAGATCCTGGGTAGCCCAGCCCACTCTTCATCTGGGCTGGTCTACGTCTCCCGATCCGGGATCTTTCATCTTCACCTGACTAGTCTTCAGTCTTCTTCTTTTCTTCGCCTTCAGTATCTGCGCTTAGCGGGCTTGATTTAAGGTAGGGTGTTGACTTAACTGGTGAATAAATTAATTTATACCGTTTCGCCTCCACCTTTATTTCGTTGTTTGTTAGCGGATCTTGACGCAAGTCAAGATCTGTAGGCGTCCCCGAAGGTACCTGGAGAGGATAGAGAGGTTTCGCTTTTAGATACGGATCCGGATCTGCATCGCTTCCGTCGACATATTTTCTCCCAGTACTCTGTCGAGCTGCGGATCTTGCTTCATTCACCAGCGGCTTCGTCGATCCCGATCTTCGATGACGTCTCTTCCCCCTTGCTCAATCTTCACTTGAACATCTTATTGGAACCCACGGTGAAATCCCCGAGTCTCCCGAAAGCCCGGGCACGCCGCACCATTTGTGGTGTGGCGGGATCAGCAGAAACTGGTGAGGTGGGCTGGATCCGAGTTCTCACCAGGAATCGAACACCGACTATCAGAAGGGCTTCTCCTCGATGATCCTGAATCTGCCGAAATTTTTCTTCATCTTTGTGAATCCGTAAGGAAGAGACGGGATTTTGGCTCCTCTGGTTAGCCTGCTGTAAAGATCTAAGTGTTGGAAACCTTTGTCTGTCCTTTGTCGAGAATGTCGTGCTTAGAAGTGCGGGAGGAGAGGAGAGGGTTGCGTCTACTGTCCGCATTAATTAT
>NW_003306599.1:0-3312 GCF_000142945.1 Phytophthora infestans T30-4
GAAAACGTGCAGTTCCGCGATAGTGAAACCAAGTGCTTAGTCTGAAGGAAAATCAACTCTATTTTTATTTAGGTCCAGGGCAGCTTGCCCTGACCACTCAAATACACGTCAAACCCTTATTGGGTGATAATGGGTCTGGCTCCCCATATATCAACCAATAGGATGACGGCAGTTCAGCACACGCTAGCCGTGTGCTGCTGCACCTACTTTTGTAATATAAATCTACCTACTTATGTAATGGCGTGGCCCACTACATCCGACGAAATAAACACCTTCTTTCAAAAGGAGGTCGTGTGACGTATCCGTACATATTATTACTGAACATGTAAAACAATATGGTACCTAAATATGGGTACAGTTTACGGTAAAGTTTACGGTAAGCTTACGGGACTGAATTAAGTGACTAAACAAGATCACGGGAAGGACTAAACAAGATCAAGGAGTGGACACGATAGAGTGTAGACGTCCTAGAAATTGTAGCTAACAATAGTCACTTTTCAATTTGTTGCCAAACAACACAAACGCTTCCTCAGTCTATTACATAGTAGCACTTGAAGAGTCCAAGCATCGACTTGTATCCACTACTTCGACCTTCAAGCCGAGACCTGCACCGTTATGGAAGAGACCAGCACGCCGCAGTCATTTGAAGAGGTTATCGCACTTCTCGTCCGCCAACAAGCGCAATTTCAAGCAATTATGCAGCATCAATACGCTGCCAGCGAGGCACGCATCGACGCGCTCACATCGAGGCCAACAGCGGCCCGCCAAAATCAACCTCCAACGTACTACGGAAAGCTAGACGAGGATCTCGAGCTTTGGTTTTTTGCCGTGGAACAATATTACGCGGACTATCATCCTCAGATGACGGAAGAGTCGCCCCAATTTGTCACGATGATTTCATGTCATCTGGGGGTGACCCCTATGAACTGGTATCGCCAATTTTCAGCGGACTGTGACGCGAGAGGAAACGTGAAGACCTGGGCTCTTTTTAAAGCAGCCATGCGCAAGCGATTCCTACCACCTGACAGCGAGTATCGCTTACGGGAGCGACTGTGTGCACTTAGTCAGACCACGTCACTTCATGATTACGTGGCAGAGTTTCAAAACTTGCTCATCCAATGCACGGTGCAAATCAGCCAGCTGGAGCTGCGTTTCTACTTCCAACAAGGGTTAAAGCCGGCAACCGCAAATCATTTGCGAGAACATCACCCGGCGACGCTCGATGAGTCTATCCAACTAGCGCTTCGTTTCGATCACGTAGGCCAAAGAGCCTCAGCAGCTAATTTGGACTGGCAGAGTTCAGCGACGTGTCATCGCTGCAAGAACGTCGGCCACATCGCTCCAAACTGTCCGACGAAATAAACACCTTCTTTCAAAAGGAGGTCGTGTGACGTATCCGTACATATTATTACTGAACATGTAAAACAATATGGTACCTAAATATGGGTACAGTTTACGGTAAAGTTTACGGTAAGCTTACGGGACTGAATTTAGTGACTAAACAAGATCACGGGAAGGACTAAACAAGATCAAGGAGTGGACACGATAGAGTGTAGACGTCCTAGAAATTGTAGCTAACAATAGTCACTTTTCAATTTGTTGCCAAACAACACAAACGCTTCCTCAGTCTATTACATAGTAGCACTTGAAGAGTCCAAGCATCGACTTGTATCCACTACTTCGACCTTCGAGCCGAGACCTGCACCGTTATGGAAGAGACCAGCACGCCGCAGTCATTTGAAGAGGTCATCGCACTTCTCGTCCGCCAACAAGCGCAATTTCAAGCAATTATGCAGCATCAATACGCTGCCGGCGAGGCACGCATCGACGCGCTCACATCGAGGCCAACAGCGGCCCGCCAAAATCAACCTCCAACGTACTACGGAAAGCTAGACAAGGATCTCGAGCTTTGTTTTTTTGCCGTGGAACAATATTACGCGGACTATCATCCTCAGATGACGGAAGAGTCGCCCCAATTTGTCACGATGATTTCATGTCATCTGGGGGTGACCCCTATGAACTGGTATCGCCAATTTTCAGCGGACTGTGACGCGAGAGGAAACGTGAAGACCTGGGCTCTTTTTAAAGCAGCCATGCGCAAGCGATTCCTACCACCTGACAGCGAGTATCGCTTACGGGAGCGACTGTGTGCACTTAGTCAGACCACGTCACTTCATGATTACGTGGCAGAGTTTCAAAACTTGCTCATCCAATGCACGGTGCAAATCAGCCAGCTGGAGCTGCGTTTCTACTTCCAACAAGGGTTAAAGCCGGCAACAGCAAATCATTTGCGAGAACATCACCCGGCGACGCTCGATGAGTCTATCCAACTAGCGCTTCGTTTCGATCACGTAGGCCAAAGAGCCTCAGCAGCTAATTTGGACTGGCAGAGTTCAGCGACGTGTCATCGCTGCAAGAACGTCGGCCACAGCGCTCCAAACTGTCCGACGAAATAAACACCTTCTTTCAAAAGGAGGTCGTGTGACGTATCCGTACATATTATTACTGAACATGTAAAACAATATGGTACCTAAATATGGGTACAGTTTACGGTAAAGTTTACGGTAAGCTTACGGGACTGAATTTAGTGACTAAACAAGATCACGGGAAGGACTTAACAAGATCAAGGAGTGGACACGATAGAGTGTAGACGTCCTAGAAATTCTAGCTAACAATAGTCACTTTTCAATTTGTTGCCAAACAACACAAACGCTTCCTCAGTCTATTACATAGTAGCACTTGAAGAGTCCAAGCATCGACTTGTATCCACTACTTCGACCTTCAAGCCGAGACCTGCACCGTTATGGAAGAGACCAGCACGCCGCAGTCATTTGAAGAGGTCATCGCACTTCTCGTCCGCCAACAAGCGCAATTTCAAGCAATTATGCAGCATCAATACGCTGCCAGCGAGGCACGCATCGACGCGCTCACATCGAGGCCAACAGCGGCCCGCCAAAATCAACCTCCAACGTACTACGGAAAGCTAGACGAGGATCTCGAGCTTTGTTTTTTTGCCGTGGAACAATATTACGCGGACTATCATCCTCAGATGACGGAAGAGTCGCCCCAATTTGTCACGATGATTTCATGTCATCTGGGGGTGACCCCTATGAACTGGTATCGCCAATTTTCAGCGGACTGTGACGCGAGAGGAAACGTGAAGACCTGGGCTCTTTTTAAAGCAGCCATGCGCAAGCGATTCCTACCACCTGACAGCGAGTATCGCTTACGGGAGCGACTGTGTGCACTTAGTCAGACCACGTCACTTCATGATTACGTGGCAGAGTTTCAAAACTTGCTCATCCAATGCGA
>NW_003306600.1:0-3312 GCF_000142945.1 Phytophthora infestans T30-4
CAGAAACTCAATCGATTTATCGCGCAAAGCGCGATCCGCACAGTTATTATGACTCAACACAATACCAGCCCGAAGACTGCATTGGTTTCAATCTAATAAATGCTACCCGCCCGACAAGCAGTTGGGTATTGATGCATGTATTAGCTCTAGAATTACTACGGGTATCCAAGTAGTAAGGTACTATCGAGTAGACTATAACTGATATAATGAGCCATTCGCAGTTTCACAGTACAAAATTGTTTATACTTAGACATGCATGGCTTAATCTTTGAGACAAGCGTATGACTACTGGCAGGATCAACCAGGTTTATATCCTCCATACTAAAGAAGACGACAAGTCGCCCCCAGCACAAAACAACAACACAGAGGCCACCTCCGTTAGTCGGTGTCTGGGCGCAGTTGGTAAGTTGGATCCAGCAATCTCGCAGGTTTTGCCGATCCCGCTATACCACAACCTGCTAACCAATTTGGAGAGTTACCTGTGGTTTTGCTCGCTTGATGCTGCGAGCGGATTCTGGGCAGTCTTGATGACCCGCCGAGCTCGGCAGATCTCAGCGTTCGTCTGTGCACTTGGACACTTTGAATGGTTACGAATGCCGTTTGGATTGAAGAATGCGCCTATGATTTACCAGCGACTGATCGACAACGCTCTATGGGGATACGCTCAACCAAAGGGAGGATGGCAGTTGTTTGCTGAACGAATGGCTATTGCTGAAGCCGAGTCGGGAACTCGGCGAGTCGAGCTCGGCGAAGTCAGCGGTTCAACGCAGGGTCAGCTGACGAAGTTTGAAGCGGACCATCAATTACAAGCTGACTGCGATCCGGTCCAAGACCTGGTCAGCGGACCGGACAGCGACATGTTCGCTATTGGAGAACCAGACCAGTCTTCTTTGATTCCGGTGTTCAAGCGGAGGTCGTTTGTTGATGATATCTGTTTTGGAGGGGAGACGTTTGACGCCTGCTTGGAGACACTCTACCGATTACTAGCCCGGTTCACAGAATGTCGAATTAGCATCAGCTTTACCAAGAGTATCTTTGTCCAACCCAAGGTTGATTTCCTATCGCACGAGATTATGCCGAGTGGCATACGCGCTGATGCGAAGAAGATAGCCGCGATCGCCGAGCTCTCCTTCCCGAAATCAAAGAAAGGGATGCAAGCTTTTCTCGGTGCACTTAACTATTACGGCCGATTCATCCAGAACTTGGCTGTTTATGGAGCGGTACTCTATCAGCTAAAGGACACGGACTTTGGTCCTGGGGGTGACTTGGCGTCAGCAAACGCGTCATTCGCCGAGCTCAAAAGACGGGTAGCAGAAGCTCCAATTCTGCGCCATTTCGACTCGGCGAAAGAAGTCCACATAATGTTGTACGCCTGTAATGGGCCCCTCCATTAGATAAGTAGGTAGATTTCTTTACATAAGTAGGTGCATCAGCACACGACTAGCGTGTGCTGAAATGCTGTCATGCCATTGGCTGATATATGGGGAGCCAGACCCATTATTAGCCAATTGGACTATGACGTGTATTTGAGTGGCCAGGGCTGTGGCCTTGGTCCTAAAATAAAGTCAGAGTTGATTTTTTTCTTAAACCAAAGACTCAGTCGTCCTATTGCGAGCTTCCTCAACACTATAGTGTAAGCAAGTAACGGAGTAAATACCTGGCCCGTTACAATGCCAATGAGTGGGCACTGAGCAGTACCATGATGCAGCCGCACGACGACAAGCTGCACCCAGTTCGCTTCTGCGGACGCGTACTAAAGGCGAATGAACTCGGCTATCATCCCGCTGAGAAAGAAGTAGTCGCGCTGTTACAATTGCTGAAAGTGTGCTACACTCTCTTGGCGGGAAAGACGCTACACGGCTACACCCGTTTCTCCACGCTAGAGTGGGTGTTTAAGTCAAAGTCGTTGTAGGGCCGCGCAGTCAGTTTCGCAGTTATGTTGTCGCCCTACGATTTGAAGGTGAAGCGAGTACGTGAACGAGATGTAGACTTCGCCCAGTTGCACCAGGCGTCGAAAATCCCGTTTATCGGACTTGACGATTCCTTGAAGCACCTTGCGCCTTTCTTCAAGAACTCGGCGACAGTTCGAATGGACCCAGCGCTGCTATATGCCCGAATACCAGCTGACTTTGCAGGATGCGTGCTGTCATTTGATGGCTCAGCGAAGACGGCTAAGTATAACGGGTATGGAAGCTGTTCGTGGATCCTATTGCGCCTTCCGAATTGGGACATTGAGATCGCTACGAGTGCGTACCTGTCGTCCACCACAGTCAACATCGCCGAGTACACCGGCATGAACAATGGAGTCTTGGCGGCGATTGACCGAGGGATAACTGACCTGATTATCGTGGGTGACTTCCGGCTTGCAATCCAGCAATTCATGGGGGTGATAGCATGCAAGAAGAAAACGTTGCAAGTGGAGCCAGCTCGACACAAGGATCTCACGAAGCAACTCAACTCGGTCCGGTATCGACACATAGCGCGACACTATAACGCAGCGGCTGATTCTCTCGCTACGTAAGCACTCGAAGCTAAAGGTGGACGAGTAATTCTCGGGACGGATAGGAAAGCAGAACTGAGAATGATTAACCGAGTAGCCGAAGAATTGTATGCCATAGACAACCCAGCGGAAACCCCGGTTGTCACGGCAGTCACTAGTAGTCGAGTACGCCGAGTTCACTTTGAGGACGAGCCGGATGAAGACTCGGCTAGAGCAAGAGGAGGAAGTCAGGATCACGAAGCCATATCAACAAATCCTGGAGAATCGGCGCTTGAAAGCAGTGGAGATGAATGCGAACAAGTCAGCAGGGCATCGACTCGGCGGACTAACCACACGACCCCGAATGTCGAAACAAGGTCGCAGATGAAGTCAGCCCAGACAGCTCAGAATGCCAACGACATTGATCCAGTGACAGTACAGACTGAGCGGAGACGACGAATCGCGAAGGCACAAGATGAAGAACCCAGGTGGGCCGATCTGAAAGCGTACCTGAGAGGCGAATTTGAGGACCTTACACACCGTCAAGCTCAGAATGCCGGCAAAGTCGCAGAAGTCTTTGTACTCAGCGAAGACGGCCTGTTATACCGCCGAGATGAAGCTCGCCGACTGGGCGAACTCGGCGAGCCGAACCTCTCATTGAGATTGGTGATTCCGTCAACTATGGTCGACGAAATACTTCATAACTGTCACAACTCGATCGAAGGAGGGCATCAGGGCATCGTCAGAGCTTATCACCGAGTCAAGGCCGACTACTACTGGATTGGTCTTTACGCCGACGTGGTGAAACATGTTAGGGCCTGCGAGGACTGCAA
>NW_003306601.1:0-3313 GCF_000142945.1 Phytophthora infestans T30-4
AAGTTAACCAATTATATCGTTTTAACCAATTACTTGCGTCAAAAATTTATCAATAGCACGGTAATGTAAGGCTGGTATTATTATTAAACAAAATATTAAAATGTTTTATTATTTAATATTTTGCTATAATAATATTATTATCCGATTTCCAACCAAATACGCGCATCCCCAAGAATTTCCTCACCTCGCCCAAGTCTTTCACGGACAACACGCTCATGGAGCAGAAGAAATCGTCCACCAGACTCGGCTTGGACGCGGTGACCAGGAGATCATCCACGTACACGCCCACGAGCGTCATCTCGCCGTCCTCTCGCTTGTAGTATAGGCACATGTCCGTCACGCACCGTGTGAACCCCGCCTCCTCCAGCTTCGCGTGCAGGAGTTGACTCCACAGCCTGCCTGCTTGGCGTAGGCCGTACAACGACTTCCTCAAGCGCAGCGCCAGCTTACCTTTGACGCTCACTCCGAGCCTGCGCATCACCTCATCTCCGATCACCATTCCCTGTGGGATCTCCAGGTAGATCTCGAGATGCTGCTCCTTGTCGGCCTTCACGTACGCGTTGGGGATGTCCCCGTGCCTCGCCGGCACGCCCCAGCGACGAGCAAAAACCAGGATGACCTTCACCGTGCTCAGCTCCATGACCGCCGCGAACGTGAGCCCGAAGTCCACGCCAAAGATCTGCTCGTTGCCGCACGCAACGAGCCTGGCCTTGAACCTTTCTATGGCTCCGTCTGCATCATTTGAAAACCCACTTAGTGTGCAGTACGTGGCTGCCGATCGGTGGCACCACCACGACCCACACGCCGTTCTCCTCCAGCGCTTTGAGCTCCTCCGCGATGGCAACCAGCCATTTCCTCCAGAGCTTGCTCCTCTTTGCCTGCCGGTAGTTCTTCGGGTCGGGCTCCCGCACGCTGTTCACCACGTCCGCGGTCTGTTCCACCCGATCCTCATCAGCGCCTCCACTCGCCACCGCCTCAGCGAAGCCGAGCGCGTCTGATGCCTATCCCGCGTCCAGCGAGATTTCTTCCCGCGACGCTTCGCCTTTTCCTTCGTCTTTGTCCTCGAAGTGTCTGTCTCCAAAGCCCCGTGCCCTCCGACTCCTCGGAGTCCTCCAGATGCACGCGCTTCAATTGTTCGTTCTGCACGTCTGACAACGTCTCGACGTTGCTCACATGCTGCGTCACTACGACTACCTTATCCTTCGGGAGATACACCCAGTAGCCTTTAATCTCGTCGTTCTTTCCCACGATCATGCCCGCCTTGCCCCTCTCACCCAGGGACTTGTTCTTTGCGTCCACGTGCACCGTACAGGGCGACCCGAAAACCACGATGTCACTCAAATCCGGTGTGCTCTTCGTGAGCATCTGCAGTGGCGACTTCGATCCCGGGTTAGCCTTCGTCGGGCTCCTGTTTAGGATATAGGCTGCATATTCCGCAGCATCCCCCCAGAAACTAAGCGGAAGGCCACAGGCGAACACCATGCTCCGCACCACATTCATAACGGTGCGGTGCATTCGTTCCGCCTTGCCGTTACTAGCCTGGTTTCGCGGCTCGCTAATCTGCCGCCTGATTCCGGTATCCTTGCAGAAGAGATCCAGGGTCTTGTATTCCCCACCACGGTCCGTCCTCAACACGTGTATGCGGCAGTTGAACTGCCGCTCAAAGTACGCCATGAAATGCTTAAACTTCTGTGCCGCGACGTCCTTAGTCTTCGCCAAGAAGACCCTGCAGTAGTTGGTGCGATGATCAACAAAGTTGACCATGTATCGGTTCCCTAGTCGATCTCTCGGAGTCATCGGCCCCTTCAGGTCGGAGCAGATGACTCCTCCGATCACGTCAATGGGCGAGTTAGCCCCGGTGTCCTTGCGCGACTGCTTCTTCTTGGTCTGTTTGCCTTGGGCACAAGCCAAGCAGTTCGCCCTCACCTCGTCCGTGAGTGCAATCCCGGATGCCGGGTCCTTGGCCATCTTAATGATCGTGTCGTAGCTCAGATGCCCTAACCTACGGTGGATATGCATGAGCGGCCCGGTCTGCACGTCCCTGCCGACATCCGCCTCACCTTCCGCCAACACCGACATCAACACGTTGCCCTTCCGCCCCGTGCCTCTGGACTCCATTGCACGCACTGTGAGAACGTTGTTTGTCTTCTCGACGTCAAACACCGCCGGCCCGCCGTTGATGCCGGCTACCACGCGGTGCTTCCCTCGGTACGCGAGTCCGTACCCCTTCGCCTCCAACAACCCGTACGATATGATGTTCCTTTCCAAGTTTTCCGCGTACTGCACGTTCAGCAGCCGCACTTTGGCATTCTTCCCCATCGCCGTGGTTACGAGCATTACGCTCCCGCGCTTAGTTACTTTTAGCGCTCCTCCGTCCGCTGCCACGCATTGACTTTCGTAGTCTTCCGCGTCTTCCAGCAGCTCCGGATCATTCACCAGATGACGGCTGGATCCAATGTCCAGGATCTAGTCCTCCGTCTCTGTGGCCGACTCCTCGACCGTGAGCACGAAGTCAGCGTCCGTGCCTTCGCCCCACCTCTTCTTCTTGTTCGGACAGGCCGCCCGCAAGTGGCCAGATTTACCACACTTGTAGCACTTGCGGTCGTCCTTCTCGTCCTCGTGCACATCGTTGACCACGTCTCGCCCCAGTAGCTTGCCTCGCAGCTCGATCTCCGTCGACTGGGCGAAGTGCGTCAGCTCTTCCGCTTGGCGCAGGTAGTCCGTGCGTGCCAAGTTCAGCCTGGACAGCATCGACACTCGCATGTTCGGATCCGCGTAGTGCACGATGTTGTCAAGGACCAGGTTGTCCGCACCGCCGCACGCCTCGCTAACTGCCACGAGGTATAGGTAGTGCTCTGTCCAGCTTCTCTTGGAGCTCTTCGGTGCCGTGAACATCTTCATGCTCTGCGCGGGTGTGATCTTCGTGGCGAAGGTGTGCAGTGTGGTGTTGGAAATCCCACGTGAACTCTAGCTACAGAGGTAGTTAGGATGTTCCCACAACAATACGTCTACTAGGATAGTAAACGATCTTCGGGGCGGACCTGAAGACCCCGAGTTCTGCCCTTGCACCGGGGACAAACTGGACCTTGTAAACTTATTTATTTAGGCCAACCAGTAAAATAAGAACACGCTACTAGCACGAGCAAAGCTAGCAGGTGTTTTGAATCCTCGTGGTCCCAACAGCGGAAGGGTACCAGGCACGGGTAAGCCTTTTACGAGGTCACCGAGTGTTCAACACTCGGCTGGAAGAAATAAAAGGGAGGCAATTTAAGCACTCCCAGTCGTGCAAATAGGCAACAATAAGCCGTCACGT
>NW_003306602.1:0-3313 GCF_000142945.1 Phytophthora infestans T30-4
GGCCCTCTTCGTTTCCATGAAAGGATTGTTCACCGCTTTGACCATGCTTAAAGGGGCAACACCCTTTTAGCTCCAATTGCTGGAGGGTTGCGCTTCGAGAGGCCACAGGTTCGGTGGTGTCGAGCCCTGCAGGGGCACAGGCCTTGTCGTTCCATGAACGAATCGTTCACGCTTGGACAAGCTTAAGAGCAATTCCGCTTTAAGCTCAAGTGGTCGAGCGTTGGCTTTGGGAAGCCACAGGTCGGGTGGTTCGAAACCCGGCCAGGGCACAGCCCTCTCGTTCCATGAACTGTTGTCCTCGGAATGGACAAGCTTAAAGGGCAACGCCCTTTCAGCTCAGTGGTCGAGCGCTGGCTTTGAAAGCCACAGGTCGGTGGTTCAAATCCACCCGGGTGCAGCCCTCTCATACCATGAGTAGTCCGTTCTCGGACTGACGTACGGGCATCGCCCTTGTAGCTCAATGGTAGAGCTCCGGCCTGTCAAGCCAAAAGCCAGTGGTTCGATCCCCGTGCGGGACACCACTTTCGCTGTTACAGCGCATCCACATTTGGATCATGCTCATCGAGCAAGTTGTTTCAAAACAACTATGCGTCTATCGAGACGCTTGTGCCTGAACCTTGTTCAGCACAACACGAAGCACCTGCTTCCTTCGGGACCATGTCCCTAACACTACGAGGTCTCTCCACCTCCTGCTCCCGCTGCGAGCACCGCTCATACGTACGAGCTGGCTGCTGCAGCCACTGGTCAGAGCGTGAGCTCAACTACTGACCTCATCGCTCCCCACTCTAGTGGGAGGCGCCCAGCGCCTGGCGACGCTGTCGCACGCCATGGTGGCGCTTCGGCACATGATGTGCCCGGTCGTAAGCGTCAACGACGTCAGGGCAATCTTGCCGGAGGATAACCTCAAACTCCCATGAGTTCTGTGAGTGAGGGTAACCCCTCCCACTTCACAAGGTACTGAGTACGACCCTGGCGCATGCGCCTCGCCATCAGGCGTTCCACATGGAAGTGGAGCTCGCCGTGCTCATCGAGCAGAGCAGGAGGAGGCCGAGCTTCAGCTGGACTATCGCGTCGCGAGTCGCAGCGACGTGTTCGCGCGGGAGCAGCGTGTGGGTTTTTTGAACCGGTATTTCCATGATACGACTGACTCTCTGAGTCGCCTTGCGTATGGTCTCGATGAGACGAACCACCGCGTGGACTGGTTTGAACAACCACAGTCGGTTCAGAACCGAGTCGCGGACCTTGAGCGTCAAGTCGCTCAGCTGCAAGGTCAGATCGACTTGCTGTTGCGTCTTGTGGCCCCGCCACCTGCTGTCGCTCAGCCCGCCGTGGTTCGGCCTCCCGCTGTTGCGCAGCCTGTCGTGGCCCAGCCACCGTTGGCGCCAACGCCTCCGCGCTCACCTGAGCAGGGTTCTGATACGGCTTGAGTAAACCCCAAAGAAAACACAACACAAAAAAGTGGGAGCGTGGGCCATTCTCTCTCGGAAAGTTTAAACGCTAATAACTTCAAGCCTCTTCTGGCCACAACTCTGAAAGGCCCTCATGAAACGCTGGTTCTCCATTTTGTCTTAAGATTGCCCAGACAGGTAGGTTTTTGGCATTTAATAAAACTCAGGTCTCCGACCTCGAACTCTTTCTTCATTGCGTCTGCCTTTGGCATCTGCATGTTCTTTTTGCATGTCTTGGCTTTCAGCCATAGCGTCGCGTACTTGACGCATTACGCTTAGTCTCAAAGAGACAAAGTCATCGACTTGCTTGCGAACCGCAACAGGGCTGACATCAGCTAGCCGCTCGGCTATCTCTCTCCCATCAAGCCCTGAGCCACTGCGTGGCGGCGTCAATGGGACGCGAGGGTTAACCAAGCTCGTTCACATAGAACGGAGTGTAGCCTGTCGAGGCGTGCACTGCATTATTTAATGCGAACTCAACGAGTGAGAGCATCTGGCTCCAGCGTTTTGGCGCCTCAGCGCATACGCTTCGGAGGATATCCTCCACACGCGATTCACGCGTTCGGTTTGACCATCGGTCTGCGGATGGTCCGCTGTGGACATGTCCAACCGAGTGCCAAGCACTCTGAAGAGGGACGTCCAGAACTTCGCGGTGAAGCGCGGGTCTCGATCCGAGACAATTGCCTCAGGCAAGCCATGTTGGCGAACGACTCGGTCTAAAAACAGCAAAGCTGTACCTTCACCATCTATGGTGTCCGGCACCGCCGCTAAATGAGCCATCTTGCTCAATCGGTCTACAAAGACCACAATACCCGTGTTTCCTGCCTTGTCCTTGGGAAGGCCAAACACAAAGTCCATACTCATGGACTGCCAACATCCCTTGGGGACAGGCAAACTCGCCAATGGCGCTGCCGTGCTCGGCGCGGACTTCGTCCGTTGACACGTCTCACACGTGCGTACATAGGTGCCGACCCACTTATACATTTTGGGCCACCAGTACATCGTGCTCACCGAGCCGTAGGTCTTCTCCCGACCTAAGTGCCCGCCCACGGGCGTATCATGAACCTCATAGAGGATTCGATACTTGAGATCCTCATCATGAGGAACGACTACACGAGGGTTATCCTCAGCGTCGGTGCTGTAGTACAGCCGGCCGCCATCGAGCGAGTATCGATGCAGCCTCGCGCGTAAGCGCCCAGACAATTCTTTGTCAGAGTCTAGAAACTCTTCGCTCCCAAGAGCCCGTAGCAGCGCTACGCACATGTCGTCTTGTGCATACGCTCCGCGTATCAAGTCAGGCACTGACGACGTCACTGTCGTGACATGGGCTAACTCGTAGTCCGGCCTGCGCGAGAGCGCATCGGTTACTACATTAAGCCGCCCCGGCTTGTACTTCACCTCGAAGTTATACTCGGCAATGAAAAAAAGCCATCTTGCCATTCTCTGAGAGAGATGAGGCGACTGTGTCGCAGTGCGTAACGACGCATGATCAGTAAAGATCACAAAAGGCTTAGAGCCTAGCAGGTGTACCCTGAATTTGACTAGAGCATGCTTCATTGCAAGTAGCTCTTTGTCATGAACTGGATAGTTCTTCTCTGCAGCTTTGAGCTGGCGAGACTCAAATGCGATCACGCGTTCACGCCCTTCGGCGTCTGCTTGTAGTAAAGCACAACCGATTGCAAAATCGGAGGCGTCACAGACGACGCTAAACGGACTGTCCGGGTCCGGTAGCGCAAGGATCGGAGCCTGGAGAAGGCTCTCCTTCACAGCCTCAAAGGCTCCGTCGTGCTCGACGTTCCAGCACCATGGTGCATCCTTCTTAAGGAGATCTGATAATGGCCGAGCCATCTCTGCGAAATTCGCGC
>NW_003306603.1:0-3314 GCF_000142945.1 Phytophthora infestans T30-4
GGAGTAACTCAGGCATACATTGAGGGCGGAAAGTTATTTTCCTTAAATTCACGGAACTTAGTTCTTTGAGACATGTGGAACACTAGCGCTAGACACTGGACAGCTCTGTGAGCAAACAACAATCTGAAGCTTACTACATCGGACCTTTTGCAGTCCTGGCCAGACATGGTGCGTCGTACACCATCGACCTTCCAAAGTCAATGACGACGCACCCGACGTTCTATGTCGGACGTCTTAAGCGGTACTTTGACCCGCAGGGGGTTGCTGACTCGCAGACCCCCCTTGACCCAGCTCCTCGAAGCGAGGGCCGGTCACAGTCGTCGACGAGGGCGTCGGAGCAGGCACCCAAGCCTCGGTCGGGACGGCAAGGCTGCGGTCAAGACCGTACGCCGAAGGGGCTCCATACGAACGGACCCCGGCGCCATACGCCGAGTACGCTGAGTACGCCGGGTACGCACCATACGCGTACGTCTGGGAGTGTGCCGCAGGCGTCTCCGGACGTGGCAACAAAGCCTCGATCCGTCGGATCATGCGAAAGGCCTCGTCCAGATCGGACGAAGAGGCCCGGCGGTCCACCCGCAGGTGCAGGCTCGCGACCTCTCGCTCCACCAGGTCCATGCGACCCGCAAGACGAGCGAGCTCGCCCTGATTCCCGGCCTGGGCGGCAGCATTACCGCCAGTCCCAAGGCCAAGTGCAATCTCAAGCACGAGGAGACGTTGACGGAGGCGGTCAACCTCAGGGTCCCGTGTCGGACCCGCAGTCGGAGCACTCGAACGAGAGTGGCTCTCGGGAGGCGCCGAGTACTCGTACTCGTACGAGGGCACCTCCGCCCCTGCTTGACCGGAATGGAGAAGTCCACTTCCACGTGGAGCGGATCCTCCAGGAGCAACGGTGTCGCGGGAAGCGACAGCTCCTCGTGAAGTGGAGGGGTTATGCCCACTCCGAGAACTCGTGGGAGCCGATTGAACGGCTCCTGATTGACTGCCCGAAGGCTGTCGCAATCTGGGAACAGAAGCGGCGGCAGCTTCATAAGTAGTCCGGGGGCTTCTTGTCCCGAACGGGGTACGGATGATGAATACATACCGTACCCGCGCTCATCGTGAGCGCTAGAAGCCGCGCGCTTCAGGATGTCCCTTGGCAGCATACGCTTGCTGATCAAGTGGGCAAACCTCACACGAAGATCACGCTGGTCCAGGATGTGGGACAGCTGCTGATCTTCATGGAGTTTTCATAACTCCGTGGGCGAGTACTTGAGAGTCTCCACCCACGCCCAGAACATGTCCTCACAAGAACTCCATGTGGGACAGTTCTCGGGTATAACCCAGGGGTATCCCCAAACAGGATAGAGACCACCCCGGGTCTCGGGCTTCTTACGACAAGTCGTGAAGTCCTTAAGGGGAATGCGGTGTGGCGCGAGAAGCACACACCGAGCAGCCTCCACGTTGTCGACGAACAACTGTTCTTTCAGAACAAGGGCTCGTTCATAGATGCCCCTAGAAGTGTGGCCGCCCACAAGGCCACGAGGAGCGACGAGAAGCTCTAAGAAGAGGTCAGCCCCAGAGCTCTCCTCGGGAGGCCAATACCCTCTTGAGTTGATGGCAGCTCCCTGGCTGACGGGTGCCGCCACCGAACCCCCACGCACACGCTGGGCAGCTTGGAAATCCTCCTGCTGCTGGTCGAGGTCATTCGAGACCTCCCGGGTCTCAACAATGGCACCCTCCTCTTCCTCTTCTTCCTCCTTCTCCTCCTCTTCATCCGAGGAGCCGAAGAGACTCTGATAGGAGCGTCGAGTCTCCTTCTCCTCGCGGAGTGGAGACTTAGAGGCGGTACGCTTCTTTGAGGGCTTGGCGCCTTCGGCTTTAGAGGCCTTAGCGCGCGCAAGACCCTCGGCAAGCGAGAGACGTTTGCGAGGACTCCCTTCCTCATCGCCACCGGCTTTGGGAGTGCCCTTAGCCTTAACGGCCGGACTCTCAGAGCGCACAGAGGTCCTGGGACTGTGATCACCGTGATCACTAGCGGACGACTGCACGCTGTCTTCTTTGTGCTCACTGGGCACTGGGCTGTGCCCTCCCACAGAGCCCGCAGGAGCATCATGAGTGCTCTCGGACTCGGCATCGTCCTCACTGCCCGAGTTGAACTCACGTTCTACGAACCGAGGGTTCGGACGATTGTCTGAAGACGAGGGCGACGGACTGCGGCGCCTGCTTGCGCGCTTGTCCGCAGCCGCGTCACCCGAGGATCCGATCGCCTCGGAGGCCACCTGAGTAGCCTCCTTAAGTGCAGAGCCTTTGCCGTGAGGCTTAGTGCTCTTGGCCTGCGCCTTACCGGCTGCAGCCTTGGAGCGTGTCTTAGCATCGCTCTTAGCAGTGCCACGAGGCATGTTAACGGTCGAAGTGGCAGATCTTGACGAAGAGCGCACAGGTTGCTGCTCGAGGCTCTAACTGTAAGTGAGCCTCCGCCGCGCTCGCGCGGACGAGTCGATGGTTTTCGACTTTGAGAATGAGAGTTTGTGACGAACATCTCTTCATTCTGATTGGTCGGTAAACCGAACCTAAGTGGGGGAGGATGTAACGGGGTACGTAGCACTAAGTGTACCCTGGTTACATGAAGTGTGACACTTCACACTTCAGGAGTATGACATGTCATACTCCGGGATATTTGGTACAAGGTACCAAGGTCATTCAAAACCAACCATTGGTTAAATGACATTGCATTTCTATAGGTAACTGATAGTTTGTATTAACCACAAACTTAACCTACCTATAAATATACTCAGTTTACAATCTACCTTATTTAGGTCACTTCGCTCTCTTTAATTAAAGAGGGGACCTGTGAACTGCCGTTCACTGAGAGTTTGTATACTCTCGGAAGATAACTTCCTCTAGCGCAAGGTGCTGTGTGACCCCGTCACACTCGACGCCTCTCAGATTGCGACTGTGATGCGATGGTGTTCACCTGTAGTGAATTGTATGTTAGTTGGCTGGAGGGCGTTCATCGAGAGCAACAGTTCCAGAGCAGGAAGTACTTGTAGCTGCGCTGACACTTACGTCGATAACAAATGCCGATCTCTTTCCGCCTCACGAGGCGTTTTAGCTAAATTCTCTGCTTAGGAGTCACGCAATGCAAACACTACAGCCGGATGGTCCCTCTAGTTTTTGTTTTGTGTCTAAAGGCTGGTGCTGTGCCTTTCCTCGCTTCGGTGATGCTGTACAAGCGAACATTTATATCCATCCATCAGCTCGCTCTCAAATGATATAAAAATGCAAACCTCGATTAAAAAACGTTTTAATTTTTTTTTAATTGGTATTGAGTT
>NW_003306604.1:0-3314 GCF_000142945.1 Phytophthora infestans T30-4
CAAGTAAAGCGATGGACCTCGCCTTCATCACGGATCCACTGCACCACATTACCATGTTTGTACGATCCCAGTAGTGCCCAGTACATCCCGTTTTTTGTGTCTTTCGTCATCTCGGTTTGCCAGGTCCTATTTCATCTTGTCCGGGTTCTGGCACTCTGCAACCGCAAGCCACTCGGGTTCCAACTCCATCCGCGTCGCTCTGACGTTTATCTCCTTTACTTCATCTCTTGTTTTGCTAGCACGAATGGGAGCCCCAAGTTGAAGATCGTCATCATCGTCCCACCCTGTAGATGACGTCGACGAAAACGGGGATGTCGACTCTTGACTAAGAACACTACTTGAGGAGGACAGCGATTGCGATAGTGGGACCTCATCTTGGATAGCCATCTGTGCGACCACCTTTCGGTGCTCGTGTGGTGTAGCGGGATCAGCAAAATCTGCGAGATTGCCAGATCCAACTTACCAACTGCGCCCAGACACCGACTAACGGAAGGGGTCCCCCGATGATCCGTGTTCTGCTGAACTTTCCTCACCTTGTGTACCCGTCGGTAGGGCGGGATCTTGCTCTCTTGGTAACTTCCGAAGAGTTCAAGTGGTGAAGCTTGAGTGTCTTGGCGAGACGTGGGGATGAAGTGGAGCAGCAGTGGAAAATCTTCACTCTGCGTCCGTGGATAGTTCCGAATCCTAAGCGAATATTCGAGCTTATGGATCCGGGGCCTAGATCGTGGATCTGGCCGTAGGGTTGCCTTGCGGGTGTGCTCCCTTGCCTTTGCGTTTTTCTTTGCGTTGTACTTGCCGCCTCCTGTGACGGGATCTTGAGAGTTGAGAGCCTCTAGGGTATAACCGACCATGTAGTAAATTCGGTTAGCCTGTCGGATCTGCACAAGTAAAGGAAATGCTCACTAGGTTGTAGGATCTGGCCAATGTATTATCCAGTTATCACTATTAACACTAGATTCGCAATTCCCAACCTTTCCCGAGCTCGTACGGCCAATGTAGCTCCGGTTCTTGAGGGCAGGAAGGCACTTGCGTGTTACTGTGCAAATTGGGGTCTGTATTGATACTTTTGCCTATACCTGCCTGGATTTCTACCTTCTATGTCTTTCACTTGCTAAGTCCTTTACCAGGCTCGGCTGCATGTCCCTTTTTCCCTTGACCCATCATCCCAGCTGTATTATCTTCAGATCCATGGCGTAATCATTATGGTCACCCTATTATGGGTACACTCATCCGGGTCCAGACTGCTTGGATCCACTTCACGGTACGTGTACACTCGTCGTGGATCTGAGCTCTCCAATCATCCAACATCTTCTTGTAACCGTCTGTGATCCCCATTGTCCCACGGAAGTTCGAGATCCACGGCATCCATCATCCCTGTGTCCTGGATCCAGGTCCCTCTATGCGGGATCCTCCATCCTTGGATCCGAACTCGGGAGTGTGGAATCCGGGGCCCTCGCGGTGGATCTTAACTTCTTGTTAGCCGTGGCTACTAGATCCACCTTCAGAGGGAACCTACCATCATTCCTTCATAGGACCCACACTCGACCCACCCGTATATAGTATATCCCATATCCAACTAAGTAAATCCAGGTAAGGGTGGATCCGATATAGGTCTTGGTGGATCTTGCCTTCCCGTACATCACTCATACCAGATCCATCGTCGTTTCATACGGGGTGCTGCTCGTCATGGCTAATCCACCACAGGCAACTTGCATCCGTGCCAGACAACACAAATCCTCTCTAATCACTTGAAATTGTCATTGATTCCGATTAGTGACCCCGCGTCAGGTCCATTCTCTTATTTCTGAGAAAGCACTTCACCACAGTCTCATGAAGAAGAGTAGGGAGAGGATCCATGGGTGTGAGTCGGTCATATCGATGGGAGGATGAAGAAGGACCCACAGGAAGGGTGTGGGTCAGGAGGAGGAGGATCACTGATGTGAGCTGGTCATATTGGGAAGAAAGAATAGGAGAATCCACAGGAAGGGTGCGACGTGGGATGAAAAGGTGAATGTTTTATGCATGAAGAGTGACGTTTTCACGTGTAAAGAGTCCCGAACCAAACGCGAGTTTGTCAAGGGCTCAGGCCATACTGGTCTAATTGAGACTCGGCCGTAAGAGGTAGATCCGACTCAAATTTAAGCGCGGATCCAACCCGGATCCGGAAATTGGTACGGATCCAGGTGTACGCTAAAAGGGTGGATCCGGTCCAGATCCAGGTGTACGCTGAAAGGGTGAATCCAGCCCGGATCCAGGTGTACGCTGAAAGGGTGAATCCAGCCCAGATCCAGGTGTACGTCAGATGGAGCTGACATGGCTCCTCAATCAACAAGAGAATGTTAAGAAAAGACATATTTGCAAAGTAACGAAGCGTGGATTAGGATAGCTTTTGCGAAAAGGCTAACTTGACCCAGCTTCCAGCCGCTAAGTACTACCACGAAGTGGATCCACGAAGACTGGAGCTGGGGGCGCAGCGTGAAAGAGCGATAAGGATCAGGTGGGCCGGGGCTAAACATTGAAGAACTTGCCCACCGGACGCTGGATCTGGTGTCCTGGGTGTTGGCTCGGGTCCCCCCGAAATTGGATACGCCAAGGCTCGGCTTCATCGATCTCTTGCAGAGCCTCCAATAAGTTCGTAGGTTCTGGGCGGTGGAGGTTGGGATCCTCCAAGTTGGCTTGACGGGATACGGATCCTGGGAACCACGTTACCTTATCCCCGCGTCGGGGAAGGTGCAAGAAGGATGGATCCAACAAAATATCCACGTCAGACCAACCGTCCTTGATCGCCAACACGAGGATCACGAGAACCTTCTTCCAAGCCCGACCGGAGTGACTACGTCTGTTGCCGCGCTGCTTGTTGAAGTTCGACAACCATGTCGAACCCCGCAGTTGGGTGCGAGAGACAGGGAACCGATGGGTGCCTTCCCATATGGGAACCCGGTGCTTGAAAACGAAATCCCGGAAGGCACGAGAGAACAACCCGAGACGTCCACCCACGTCACTTCGGAAGCTAACAGGATCCACCAGTGCGGTCATCAGCGTATCTCATGGTGCGGCATTCTGTAGTTCTTCCACGTGAGATCTGGTGACGAGCGAATCCACATAGCCGGACGTCGGGATGACATCCTCTTCACGAGGGAATATTCACTCAGCACGTAACGGCAGCTCAGGGAACAGGACAGTGATCTTCATCGTCACGATGGTGCTCCGCTCCGTTTCTTGGTGGACCAAGGCTCAATGTCTCTTGTAGCGAAAGCCACAGGGGCGCGCCGACCAGGAATGAAGGCAGCATCCGGACCAAACGGAGCCACGGG
>NW_003306605.1:0-3315 GCF_000142945.1 Phytophthora infestans T30-4
ACTGCTGCTCCACCCCATCCCCACGTCTCGCTATGACACTCAAGCTTCATCACTTGAACTCTTCGGAAGTTACCGAGAGCAAGATCCCGCCCTACCGACGGGTACACAAGGTGAGGTAAGTTCAGCAGAACACGGATCTTCGGGGGACCCCCTCCGTTAGTCGGTGTCTAGGCGCTGTTGGTAAGTTGGATCCAGCAATCTCGCAGATTTTGCTGATCCCGCTACACCACACCTGCGTTAACATGGAAGCCGTACTCTTCGCTGTCGATCGTGTTCTTTGTCTTGATCAGTGGGATTTGAGCTTTGTGCGGCAATTGCGCTGCGCCGTAAAACAGGTCCAACCGGATCCCAGCTGGGATCATAAATTCGGTTCCGAGTACCACGTCGACGCCTGCACAATGCGCCATTACCCACATCTCGAACTCGTACACCATCTCCCATCCGAGCGTAATCTTGACGCACGCTCGTCGCGTCGTAGACACCTTGCCTTCGTTAATTCCTTGAATGTCAATGCGGCGTCCGTGATCGGGTACATCTCGGAGTCGCAACTTCTTGGCAAAGGCGTCAGTGATCACACTAATGTTCGCTCCTGTGTCGAGGAGGATCCTCGTTCGCTGGTCGTTCACAGCGCCTTGCACCAGAGCTCTCATTCTGATCCGTCGGTCGAATTTCTTGGCCGACCGCCACCCCTGTCTCTCGCCAGGGTTCAACTTTATCATCTTGGAGTGACCCTTGGGCTCGTCTCGTGCTGCACTCGAAACCAAGCCGAACGAACCCTCGCTGGTGCCCTCATCAGCATCAACACACTCCACTCTCTCTCCAACACCTTCACCGAGGATTCTTCCCCTCTCCTTTTCATTTTCCGTCGTGTTCACACTTGTTACGTAATTATCAGGCCATTCACTCTGCCCTATGACAGCAAAAATACACTCTGCTTCCATTGAAGGCTCGGGTTAACTGTGGCAGCCCAATAGACACCAACCCGGTTGTAGTTGGCGGGGCGGCCTAGTTTAAATGACGGTTCTTGAACGACGGCCTTGAGCTCTGGCGGGAGTTCCTCCTTCGTGCCTTTAGTGCGCACGAATTTGGCAAGGTCTTGGAAGTTGCGGAAAAGTTCGCATTGTCCAGCATCGTGGAGCTGCTTGCAGAACTTGCATCGCTTGTTACAGTAGTGGGCCGAGTGACTCATGCCACCGCACACCGCGCATGGTCCGTACTGTGGGCGTCGGTTGTCGCGGTTGAAGTCACGTCGACCGCGTTGGTTCTGATTGAACCCACGGTCACCACCTCGGCGATCTTGATTGAAGCCATTCTCGCGATCAGGCGTGTTTCCACGCGGTTGACGGTTGTCTGAACGTGCGTAGGTGCCTTCGGCAGCTGCACGGCGCTCTTTTTCGTTAGCAGCGGCGAGGTATCGGTCGTTTTCATCCAATGAGAAATCACCATCCGTATTATCGGGCTGAAAGTCGTTGTACTCATCTTGGACATTGTCGTAAGCGTTCGGATCTTCGTTTGAATACTCGTTGCCTCCTTGAGCAGCTTCACGACCTTCTAATTCAGCTAGTAGGTCGTCCACCGTAGCTTCAATGAGTGTCACTCTTGGTTTGTTGCGGTTGTCATCGCGGCGGCGGTCATCACGCCGGTTGTTGCGGGCGTACCCATTGTCGCGTCGCGTATCACGACTCTTAGAGTATCGGTACTCACTGTCACGCTTGGCCATTCTCTCCTTGCCCTTGAAAACATCTTCGATGATCTCTTCGAGCTCGTGAATGTCGGCGACTCGAGCGTGATAGAGACTCTCCGCTAGCTTGTCATCGTCGCATGTTGCCAGGAACTGCTGTACGTGTTCTTTCGCGTCGCGACCACTCTTCTCAAAGTGTAGACGGACGGTCCGAGCGTAGCCGTTCAGCCTGTTTATGTAGTCGCACAGATGTTCATTTCGTTCCCGCTTGGCGGAGTAGTAACGCGACAGTGCCGTCTGCGTGAACTGCGAGCAGTAGTAGCGGATGAACGCATCGCTCAGCAGCTTCCACTTGCGCTTCGTCTTCTTCGGAAGTTGACGGAACCAATGAATGGCTCCGTCCCGAAGACTAAGCTCAAATGGAATGCACCATTTATCGGCATCTGTGTGGGTTCCAGTCATTTCATAGACGAACTCACGGAGCCACTGCATACAGTTCTCGCTTTTGTTGCGAGAGCTGAGAACGGCGTGATGCGATCCAGCGTCGGTGCGAAGCCATTTCAATCCTCGGTGTTGGGTCCACGTCGTTCAGCGTCGCTAGCTCATTCATCTGACGCATCAACTCGACTTGAGGATCTTCCTCGTCGAATGTACGCACCAAAATGTCATCGTCACTGGACGAACCATCGCTGTCGACTTGACGACGTCCGGCCCCACCTTTGGGAACTCGCGGGCCACCTCGGCGAGCGAACGAACCCTCGTTGCCAGCGTAAATACGCTGCATACGGCTTCCGAACGTGGCGTAACCATGTGCGAGTCTTGAAAGTACGATGAAGCTTCGGTAGTGCCAAAGGCATCACGCTCAGCTCCACGCTTGGTCGGAGGAGTACGAACGAGTCGTTGGGGTGTCGGCGGCAGTGGAATCGTGGACGGATCTTCATCTTGAATCATCGGTCGACTCACAGGCTGTTTTCCAGCGTTGATGCCAACAGCGCCAAGCGCCTTCCGAAGCTTCTTCTTCCTTTTTTGGAGAGCAGCTCCGGCTTCATGTGGACTCCAATCTTGGAGCGACATCGTCGATGGGTACGTCTCGTTCTCGAAGCCCAGCGACAACATTAGCGAAACGGAATCCTCGGCGACTTGGCTAGTCGAAACCGAGTTGACTGGGTATTGAAGTTCCTGCGCAAGCGCAGGCCAGTCGGCTTTTTTCTTGGGGATGGGCTTGAACAGCTGCATCCACTCATCATTCTGCATCAGCGCTTGTACGCGGTCGAAAACGCGCTTGGCGGCTGGTGTATCACCGTTGATAGGTGGGCGAGGTGCCTTCAGCAGTGCTGAATGCTTTTCACTCGCCACCGAAGGTTTAGAACCCTCGGTCCCATCGTCATAATCTTCGTAGGCGGGTTCAGGTCCCGCAACATCATCGAGCTCGTCGGCGAGGTTCCTCGAAAGGGACCTGGTCGCCCCGCTCAGCCCCGATGATAGCGTGGCCCGTCTCCGGCGTCGCTGCGCCTGGCTCTGGAGCCGGCGTCTTGTCTTCGTAATCTTTATAATCGTGGGCGTCAGGACCGATGTCCGCCTTGTCGTCGAAGCTCACTGAAAGCTCGGTGGCGGCTGCAAAGCGTGCAGTCGGG
>NW_003306606.1:0-3315 GCF_000142945.1 Phytophthora infestans T30-4
TTCCTAACGGAGGGGGTCCCCCGATGATCCGTGTTCTGCTGATACTAGTCCTCACCTTGTGTACCCGTCGGTAGGGCGGGATCTTTTCTCTCGGTAACTTCCGAAGAGTTCAAGTGGTGAAGCTTGAGTGTCTTGGCGAGACGTGGGGATGGGGTGGAGCAGCAGTGGAAAATCTTCACTCTGCGTCCGTGGATGGTTCCGTATCCTAAGCGAATATTCGAGCTTATGGATCCGGGGCCTAGATCGTGGATCTAGCCGTAGGGTTGCCTTGCGGGTGTGTTCCCTTGCCTTTGTGTTGTCCTTTAAGTCGTACTTGCCGCCTCCTGTGACGGGATCTTGAGAGTTGAGAACCTCTAGGGTGTAACCGACCAAGTAGTAAATTCGGTTAACCTGTCGGATCTGCACGAGTAAAGGAAAAGCTCACTAGGTTGTAGGATCTGGCCAATGTATTATCCAGTTATCACTACCAACACTAGATTCGCAATTCCCAACCTTCTCGAAGCTCGTACGGCCAATGTAGTTCCGGTTCTTGAGGGCAGGAAGGCACTTGCGTGATACTGTGCAAATTGAGGACTGTATTGATATTTAAGCCTATACCTGCCTGGGTTTCTACCTTCTATGTCTTTCATCTGCTAAATCCCTTACCAGGCTCGGCTGCATGTCCCTTCTTCCCTTGACCCATCATCCCAGCTGTGTTATCTTCAGATCCACCGGGATATATGACGTACTCATCATGGTCACCCTATTATGGGTACACTCATCCGGATCCAGGTCGCTTGGATCCACCTCACTGTAATGGTACACTCGCCGTGGATCCGAGCTCTCCAATCATCCAACATCATCTCGCAACCGTCTGTGATCTCCGTTGTCCCACGAAAGTTCGAGATCCATTGTATCCCTCATCCCTATACCCTGGATCCAGGTCCCTCCAGGCGGGATCCTCCCTCCTTGGATACGAACTCAGAAGTATGGGATCCGGGGTACCTCGCGGTGGATTTTGACTCCTCATTAGCCGTGGCTACTAGATCCACCGTCAGAGGGCACCGACCATCCTTCCTTCATAGGATCCACACTCGATCCACTCTTGTATAGTATATCCCATATCCATCTTAGCGAATCCAGGTAAGGGTGGATCCGAGGTAAGTCTTGGTGGATCTTGCCTTCTCGTACGTCGCTCATATCAGATCCATCGTCATTCCATACGGGGTGCTGCTCGCCATGGCTAATTCACCACAGGCAACTTGCACCCGTGCCAAACAACCCAAATCCTCTATAATCACTTGAAATTGTCACTGATTCGGGATAGTGACCCCGCGTCAGGACCATTCTCTTATTTCTGAGAAAGCACTTCACCACACGACTTTTCTCCGGTGATGGACTTAACTCTGGCAAAGAGGTCCCGCGTCGCGGATACTATGAGATCCAGGTCTAGCTCGAAGATATCCTCTGCGTCGAACACACCAGCTACGATGCCTGACTCCGTAAGCAAACGTAATAGATCTTTGACTGCCACCAACTTGTTCGCCGTTTTCGTTGGTGCTCTCACCGGTTCCCTTGGATCTTCGATCTGTCGTGGATTCAGGATCTGCATGACAGGATCTTGATGCAGGAAGTCGCGTAAAGCTTGGTGGCGATACACAAACTCGAGATCCTTGTCGGACCAGCTTGACCTGGATCCAGCTTGGTCTTCTTCCGACTCTGGAGCTTGCATCTTCTTCCGCGTAGTCTTACTCGTTTTCGTCTTCTTTCTTGTTTCTTCGACTAGCGGGCTTGGGTTTAGGTACGGTGTTGGCTTAATCGGTGAATCTGCAAATGCATACCGTTTCGCCTTCACTTTCCCTTGTTTTGTTAGCGGATCTTGACTTGCGTCAAGATCCGCAGGGGTCCCCGAGGGGACCTGGGGAGGATAGAGAGGTTTCTCTTCTAGATCCGGATCCGGATCCACCTCTCTTCCGGCGACAGAGTTCCTCCCAAAACTCCATCGATCCGCGGATCTTGTTTCATTCAGCAGCGTCTTCGTCGATCCGACCTCCGACGACGCCTCTTCCCCTGGCTCAATCTTCACTTGAGCATCTTCTTGGGACTCACGGTGAAATCCCGAGTCACCAAAAGATCCGGGCACGCGCACCATTGTGGTGTAGCGGGATCAGCAAAATCTGCGAGATTGCCAGATCCAACTTACCAACTGCGCCCAGACACCGACTAACGGAGGGGGTCCCCCGATGATCCGTGTTCTGCTGAACTTTCCTCACCTTGTGTACCCGTCGGTAGGGCGGGATCTGCTCTCTCGGTAACTTCCGAAGAGTTCAAGTGGTGAAGCTTGAGTGTCTTGGCGAGACGTGGGGGTCGGGTGGAGCAGCAGTGGAAAAGCCTTCACGCTGCGTCCGTGGTTGGTTCAGGATCCTAAGCGAATATTTGAGCTTATGGATCCAGGGCCTAGATCGTTGATCCGGCCGTAGGGTTGCCTTGCGAGTGTGTTCCCTTGCCTTTGTAGTTCCTTTGTGTCGTACTTGCCGCCTCCTGTGACGGGATCTTGAAAGTCGAGAGCCTCTAGGGTGTAACCGACCAAGTAGTAAATTCGGTTAACCTGTCGGATCTGCACAAGTAAAGGAAAAGCTCACTAGGTTGTAGGATCTGGCCAATGTATTATCCAGTTATCACTACCCACACTAGATTCGCAATTCCCAACCTTCTCCGAGCTCGTACGGCCAAATGTAGTTCCGGTTCTTGAGGGCAGGAAGGCACTTGCGTGTTATCGTGCAAATAGAAATCTGTATTGATACTTAAGCCTATACCTGCCTGGATCTCTACCTTCTATGTCTTTCCCTCGTTAAATCCCTTACCAGGCTCGGCGGCATGTCCTTTCTTTCCTCGACCCATCATCCCAGCTGTATTATCCTCAGATCCACCTGATCCATGGCGTAATCCATATGGTCACCCTATTTTGGGTACACTCATCCGGATCCAGGTCGTTTGGATCCACTTCACTGTAAGTGCACACTCGTCGTGGATCTGAGCTCTCCAATCATCCAACATTATCTCGCAACCGTCTGTGATCTCCATTGTCCCACGAAAGTTCGAGATCCACTGCATCCATCATCCCTATACCCTGGATCCAGGTCCCTCCAGGCGGGATCCTCCCTCCTTGGATCCGAACTCGGAAGTATGGGATCCGGGTCACCTCGCGGTGGATCTTGACTCCTCATTAGCCGTGGCTACTAGATCCACCTTCAGAGGGCATCTACCATCCTTCCTTCATAGGATCCACACTCGATCCACTCTTGTATAGTATATCCCATATCCATCTAGGTGAGA
>NW_003306607.1:0-3316 GCF_000142945.1 Phytophthora infestans T30-4
GAGATTCTCAAGAACCCCAAGGATCCGGTGTATCCTTTGGTGACGGCGTATGCGGACGTGGTGAACAAACACCCACCGACCCAACTCCCACCAGATCGAGGCGTACGGCACGAGATTGATCTCGTGCCCGGCACAAAGTATTGTGTCACGAGGCAATGGCCTCTCCCGCGCGAACAGTGCGAGGTCATTGATGCCTTCTTCGTCGTGAAAGCGAAGGCAGGCATGGTGCGGGAGTCGAAATCCCCGCACTCGACGCCGACTTTCTGCGTTCGTAAGCCGAACGGAAAGTGGCGTCTGGTTCACGCTTATAACAAGCTGAATAACGCAACGGTGCCGGTCCAAACACCGATCCCACGAAAGGATGTGTTGTTGAACAACATGGCCGGGAGCGTACTGTACAGTGCGCTGGATTTGGTAGACGGATACTACCAAATCCTGATGCGAGAGAGTGACATCCCGCTCACCGCGGTAAGCACTCCAAGCGGCATGCTTTGGGAGTGGCTCGTCATGCCGCAGGGCTTGTCTAACGCCCCGGCGACGTTCAATCGCCTGGTGACGCAATTGTTCCGCCCTTTGCGTACCCTCGTACAGACGTACTTCGACGACATTTTCGTCCATAGCCGTGCCGAGGGAGGCAAGACGGCCATGGAGGTGCATCTAGGACACCTCCGTCGAGTGTTGGACGTGATGCGAGCGAACAAGCTCTACGCCAACATCGACAAGTGCGTTTTCGCGTCACCAGAGATCAAAGTTCTCGGTTGCTTCGTAAGCAACGTGGGCGTTCGGGCTGACCCAGACAAGGTCAAGGCCATAGCAGCATGGCCGACGCCCCGATCCCAGAAGGATCTTCGAAAGTGGTTGGGTTTGGCCAACTACCTTCACAAGTACAGCGCTGGGTACGCGGGCTTCGCTAAGCCCTTGTCGAGCCTCCTTCAGAAGGACGTCGACTGGCGCTGGGAGCAAGAGCACCAGGATGCTTTTGACAGCATCAAGGCCAGTCTCCAAGAGGCCCCTGTCCTGGCTCTGCCGGACGAGACGAAGCCGTTTAGCGTCGTCTGCGATGCCTCCGATTACGCCATCGGGTGTGCATTGCTGCAGGACGACACGGCTGGACAGGAAC
This sequence comes from Phytophthora infestans T30-4, assembly GCF_000142945.1. Taxonomy (NCBI): domain Eukaryota; phylum Oomycota; class Peronosporomycetes; order Peronosporales; family Peronosporaceae; genus Phytophthora; species Phytophthora infestans. Next base: position 1,121 of record NW_003306607.1, read on the forward strand.
GAGTCATCTCATTCCAGTCCAGGCAGCTCAAAGCCGCCGAGCGGAACTACCCTGTCCATGACAAGGAGCTCCTGGCAATGAAATATGCCCTTGTGAAGTTCCGTGTTCACCTTCTGGGCTCTACGCCCTTTGTGATCTACACAGACCACGCGTCCTTGAGGACGGCGACTAACTCGCCTCACCTCTCCCAACGGATGGCGAGGTGGCTGTCCTTCTTCGCGGAATATAACTTCCGCGTCGAGTACAAGCCGGGCAAGCTCAACGTGCTTGCGGACGCCCTCTCTAGGCGTCCCGACTATGAGTTGGCCCACATCACGCGGGTGACAACGGATCTATATGATCGGATACGCATGGCGTATCGGGACGATGAGGCTGTCGCGCCTATCGTCAAGTTCCTTAAGGCCGGAACGAGCGCGAAGTCCGACTGGCTCTCGTCGCGACAGCGCTCACGGCTCCACCGATATGAGTTGAAGGAGGGCCTCCTCTATTGTCGGGTAGAGCCCACTGATCCTCCACGGGTGGTTGTACCCAACGACGAGGATCTGAAGTTCGACATCCTCGCGGAGGCGCATGACGCGCCCTCCAGCGGCCACTTGGGCCGCGAGAAGACCTTCTGTCGGTCTCTCAGGCTTTCTGGTGGACCCACATGTACAAGTGGGTCGCCCGATACGTGAAGACATGTGAGACATGTCAGCGGGTCAAACTCGCAGGGCACTCTTCGGCTCCACTACAGAGCCTGCCCGAACCGGCTGACTATTGAAAGTCGATGAGTCTTGACTTCAGATTTGGGCTTCCCGCCGACGGACACGGCAACACTGGAATTTTGGTGTTTGTGTGTCGGCTGAGCAAGATGGTACATCTTGCTCCGGTTCCCGTCACTGTTACGGGCGAACAAACCGCAAGGTTGTTCGTCGATGGTGTGTTCCGCTATCTTGGTCTCCCGGAGACGATTATCTCGGACCGAGACCCGCGGTTCACGGCTGCGTTTTGGAAAACGCTGTCTCCTTTACTGGGAACTCGTCTGCAGATGTCCACTGCGGATCATCCACAGACAGACGGCCAGACAGAGCGCGTCAATCGAGGGCTCGAGGACACTCTGCGCAGTGTGTGCGCGGCAGCACCACGTACGTGGTCGACGCAGCTTCCAGTTGTTGAGTTTGCGCTCAACAACGCGGTGCACGCGTCCACGGGGTTCAAGCCGTTCTACTTGAACGGATTCCGTCACCCCAGAGTGCCTCTCACTCTTCGAGGAGACACTGACTCCTCTATTCTAAGTGGGGGAGAGGCTCGGAAAGCCCTTTCCTCCCAGGCCTCGGATGTGAGACCAGTTTCGCTGCGGAAACAAGTGAAATTCTTTATGGATACCAAGCTGAGCATTGTCAGCAGGGTCCGCGATGCCATGGCAGTGGCCCAGGATAGACAAAAGGAGTACTCGGACAAACATGGAAGAGGAAACTTAAGTGTATTTAAAGAAGGAGACTTAGTGTTACTAGACACGAGGAACCTACCTCTTGACACTGTCAGCTCTGTCGGCAGCAACAAGCTGAAGCACCGCTTCATCGAACCATTTGCAGCCCTGGCCAGACATGGTGCGTCGTACACCATCGACCTGCCCAAGTCAATGACGACGCACCCGACGTTCTATGTTGGACGTCTTAAGCGGTACTTTGATCCGCAGGGTGTTGCTGACTCGCAGACCCACCTGGGCCCAAGCTGCCTAAAGCGAGGGCCGGTCCACAGAGCTGGAACAGGGGGCTCAGAGCGGGCTTTCAAACCTGGTTTCGGGAGGGGCAAAAACTGGCGTTCAAGACCCTTACGCCGCGAGGGGGCTCCCTTAGGAAGAGGACCGCGGAGACCTTAGGCGGGTTTTAGGAGGAGTACGCCGAGTACGCACCATACGCGTACGTCTAAAGTGCGTCGAAGGCGGCTCCCGGCGCGGCAACGGAGCCTCGATCCGTCGGATCACGCGGAAGGCCTCGTCCAAATCGGACGAAGAGGCCCGGCGATCCTCCCGCAGATGAAGGCTCGCGACCTCTCGCTCCAACAGCTCCAGGCGGCCCGCAAGACGAGCAAACTCGCCCTGATTCCCGGCCTGAGTGGCAGCATCGCCGCCAGTCCCAAGGCCAAGTGCGATCTCAAGCACGAGAACTCGCTGACGGAGGCGGTCAACCTCAGGGCCCTGTGTCGGACCCGCAG
>NW_003306608.1:0-3316 GCF_000142945.1 Phytophthora infestans T30-4
TTCCATTTTAATGTTGCAAGTGTTGTACTGTTTTAAAAAATCTATTACATAATTAACTACTGGAGTATCCTTTTGCACCCCTTGTATATAAGAAAGTCGCTCAATATTTCTGGTTGGCTACCTCAGCGTAAAAAAGTTTCTTAAAAGCAGGCAAAGACACCCCGGATCTCAAGATTTTCGAAGATAACCAGTCGTGCATCAAGATGACGAAGAACCCCGTGAACCATGGCCGCGCCAAGCACATCGACATCAAGTACCACCACATCCGTGATGAAGCTAAGCGCGGTGAAGTGATCGTCGAGTACTGCGAGACTACGACCATGCTGGCTGACATCTTGACCAAGTCGGACACGGCTCGATTCAGACGCTTGGACATACGGTGGCGAGATGGTGAATTGAAGAATGAAGAAATATCACAACGGGCACCAGTACCGTGGCTTCCATTGCGACAGGGGCAGCTGTGGTGTAGTGATTTCTCCGTGGTTGCGGATTATCACCCGTCGACAAAGACGTGACACCGCCCAAGTTGTTCAAGCGACGAACCCTCGGTCGGGTGATGTACGGAGACGCCAAGGTGCAAGGGACTCGACGGCGTCACCTCCGAACGTTCAACGAGCATCGGATACGGGCATATGTCACTGAATCCAGGCTGTCCTTATTATTAATAATGGACTGGCCGGATTCGCATTCAGCGGACCATCTACGGTACTAACCCTCAGTGGCGGTTGGGATGAGTTCGCGGAATACTCAGCGACCTTTGGAAGACACGTTCACCGTCTGGGACAGGGCGCGGACCGTTAAAGATGCTCATGCGACAGTGCAGACGACGCTTGGCATGCAAGAAGATCCATAACGGATCATTGTTCACTTGATATTTGTATACTTGATTAGGACTTCTTATTAGGTATAGACCCGAAAGGGTAAGCTTAAATACAGAACAGAATTTCCACTCAAGCACACAGAGCGACGTCCGGCTTCAAGGTAAGCGTCAGGTCAAGCTTGTTTGAGTGTGTTATACCTGTCGGTGAACTCGAAGCTCTGTAGCGAGGGTTCATCCGGCAAGGCCAAGAGACTTTGTGTATTGGCCGATTATTATCGGGAGGTTTTACGTGACGGCTTATTGTTGCCTATTTGCACGACTGGGAGTGCTTGAATTGCCTCCCTTTTATTTCTTCCAGCCGAGTGTTGAACACTCGGTGATCTCGTAAAAGGCTTACCCGTGCCTGGTACCCTTCCGCTGTTGGGACCACGAGGATTCAAAACACCTGCTAGCTTTGCTCGTGCTAGTAGCGTGTTCTTATTTTACTGGTTGGCCTATATAAGTAGTTTACAAGGTCCAGTTTGTCCCGGTGCAAGGGCAGAACTGGGATCTTCAGGTCCGCCCGAACGATCGTTTACTATCCTAGTAGACGTATTGTTGTGGGAACATCCTAACTACATCTGTAGCTAGAGTTCACGTGGGATTTCCAACACCACAACTGGTGCCGCGACCCGGGAACAGATTGTGACCATTGTGAACTGTTTGTATGGCCTTCCAGTTTACGAGCTACCAAGAGAAGATGAACAAGAAAAAGACAAGAAACATGGCGAAAGGACAACCGACGGTACCAGTTACGCCTGCCAAGTCTGGCGGGGCTCGCAACGAGAGTTCAAGCCCGGCTGCGCGCTTTGCAGCCGCCACCGAGCTTTCAGTGAGCTTCGACGACGAAGCTGACATCGGTCCTGACGCCCACGATTATGAAGATTACGAAGATAAGACGCCGGCTCCAGAGCCAGGCGCAGCGACGCCGGAGCCGGCCACGCTATCATCGGGGCTGAGCGGGGCGACCAAGTCCCTTTCGAGGAACCTCGCCGACGAGCTCGATGATGTTGCGGGCCCGGAACCGGCCTATGATGATTATGACGATGGGACCGAGGGTTTTAAACCTTCGGTGGCGAGTGCAAAGCATTCAGCACTGCTAAAGGCACCTCGCCCACCTATCAACGGTGATACACCAGCCGCCAAGCGCGTTTTCTGTAGAAAAGGAGCGAAGGGCTAAAAAGCATAATGAGGCCCTGAGTCGACTGGAAAAAGCTGCTGTACCTCAACCAAGTGGAAACGAACACTCGGCGAATCCCCTAGAAGCTTCAGAAGAGATGGAAGATCCTGCAAGAGCCCCACCGAGATCTCTTTTTGAGATTGGGAGCCGGGCGTGGTTGTACATGGAACGCGTCAAACCGGGCTTGACGAAGAAATTAGCTCACCGATGGCATGGACCTTTTCGGATCAAGCGCAAGGTGGAAGAGTTTGCGTACGAGCTGGAACTGCCTGATCGAAGTGGGTATCGCTTTTACCCAGTAGTGCATGTGTCAAGACTCAAGGCTGTCAACGAATTCAACAGTCGACCGAACACTCGGTTGGTACTTGACGCGACTAATGAAGCAAGACTCGTCTTCGATGAGGAACTACTGCCTGAGGACAGCTGGGAACCAGATCAAGTTGCCGGTGAATATGAAGTCGAGGCCATCCTCGACGACAGAACACCACTAACGACGAGCACCGGAGCGTGCTGTACGCGAGTTCAAAGTCAAGTGGGTTGGCTATGAAGATACAACTTGGGACCCATCATCAAACTTGTCATGTGGAGGTCTGCTGTACGACTATTTGCGAGCCAAGAAGAGCGAGAATCGGCTGCAGATGGCGCAAGTGGCGGACGAAGACTAGCGCGACTGAATCACGTATGAACTGTCCACAGGGCGATGCAGCCTGTGGTACCAGACGAAGAACGTTACTGCAACAACAAATTGTATATGCATTTGAAGAACAACATGAACATGATTACGCTGTGGAAGTGGATTAAGAATAAGAAAACATGAATGCCGACCGCGGAGCGATCACTGAAAACGAAGTCACGCGGGACACCTCAACAGTTAGCTGAGATGCTGGAGAACGTCGTAGAACGTGCAGCGAGGATTCAAATCGATTCCAAGTGTCTGGCCGCGGTGGCCAAGAGTGTCAACGAAGCCGAGTCACCACTCTCCTTCTCCTCTTCATCAAGAACCTGAGCCTCGGCAGCTGGAGCTGAAGCCGGACCCTGCGAATCCTCGGTACCAGCTTCAACAGGAGCAGCAGCCAGAGCAGGACGTGGAGTACCCGGTGGCGAGTCAAACAACGAACGCCAGGTCGGAATAAGCTCGGTTGAATCGAGAGACGGGTCAACGATCACGCTTCGGTACACATCCACGAAGCGCGTACCACGAGGATTGAAGAACTCCGGATTACGCTGGCACGGGAAGTACGTGGTGTTGTACGGGTGCTGATGCGGCGCATCATCCA
>NW_003306609.1:0-3317 GCF_000142945.1 Phytophthora infestans T30-4
CGTGACAACTTTTTCGGGGATTGTGACCCCCACCCCCATCTACCCACCCCACCCCACTGTTTTTGAATTTTTTAGAGATTTGATTAAAGATTTTTCCCAAAACGCGGGGATTAGTTTTTAAACTACATGTATCTATGCCACATTGGTCGATGATCCGTTTCAAATAACAGGGAATGTATGCGAGTGACTCATTGATATTGAATCGATCCAAAACGTCAAGTTTAGCTGGAAGTCACAGTAAAAAACAAATGCTCCAGATCGCACTTAAATGGGTTCTGGCGGGGACTTGGCCTATCTTTAAAATACACCAATCGATAGTGCGGATCCTTTTTGTGTGGAATGCGCGTTCAATCAAAGAACCATGGAAAATCTGAGCTGCAGGATTTTCCATGCAGTTCCACTACTGACATCACTTCCACACTCAGAAAGGCAACAAGAGGCACTTACTGTATATCGTTTATTAGGAATGAGAAGAGGCGCCAACTCTTGCTTTCATCTTATTAATAAGCGACTTGTGACAGCAAATAGCATCGGAGTCGAACTCTGCGGAGCACAATGTTAGAAAGAGGATCTTAAGCAAGTCGAATTTCCGTCATTTGAATAGGGATTTAGACCCTTTCGGGTCAAACAGAAACTTTGGCAGAAATAGTAATTTGAGATTGATGCGATTCCTGGTGTTTTGAAGTGTTTAGCTGGTCGTCAATCATTAAAGTATCAGTCATTTTCTGAGTTAAAGAAACCATCTATCAAGCGACGGCTACAGACTGTAAGCCTTTCCTAGCTGCCAAGAATTCATTTGTAGACTTTCTCAAGAATGAAGCAAGTATGGGGTATTCAGATCAACGGTGGCAAACCTCTTTCGTTTCCAATCGAAGACGACAAAACCGTCTTCGACTTACAGCTGACAATCAAACGCCTCAACCGCATTAAGTATCCTGCAGATGAGTTAACATTTTACTTGGCGACCAGGAACGGCAAATGGCTGCAGAGATGGGATCCAGATGTGCAGCAAGTACTGAAACGTGGGCCGATGTCGGATACATTCATGGAGCTCCTGAGCGATGACAAAATCATGGATCCGCAACGCCCACTTAGTGATTTTAACTTGTGTGAGAGACAAGATATCTGGAATAATGAATTCCACGTGCTCTTAGAGCTCCCAAAAGGCAAACACTATCGCAACCGAATGGCTAGACGGAAAAAGGAAAGAGCTGAGCAGCGTCGTAAAGGTACGTGGGCTGACATGACACGATTGAAATCGTATTTATACGATTAAAACCGACTAACTTTGTTGTGCTCAGAACGCCTGCAGTCAACGATGTGGGGAGCAATTGGTTCGTCGATTCAAAAATGGTTCACTTCAGTTTTCTCCACGAAGAAGAGCTCGCAACATCCAAAAAAAGCGCCGTGGCTTTGAATGTCGAGTTTGCTGTTTTAATTTTTAAATTCAAGTACATGTTCCAGCTTCCGCCGTCTTAACCCATAAAACCAACCTTGTTTTGTAAAATCAGAACATGTCAAGTATCTACTGGCAAAAAATCAGAACTCGTCGAGTAGCTATTTGCCGAAGGTGGTCACTTGCGCGTTGTGTATTGCGCTTCCTGCTTCATTTCAATATTTGCCGACCTGTACACATCCTCATGAAGCGCTCCTCTATCGCCGGGTGTGCGTTACTGCTGGCACCACCTCTCGCCGCCTCCTTCAGCCTTCCCGATAACGTAGCGTCCCTCGTTGACACATCCGTCGACCCCTGCGACGATTTCTACCAGTTTTCATGCTGTTCGACTGATTAGACCTACGGTACGGGTGACATTGTTAGCGAGGTGAGTTTGGTCAGTCGTGAATTTTGCCTATATCCCCCAAGTTGACTTAATACATTTGGCTTTATATTATTAATATTTCTATCTGTGTCGACTTGGATTATTACTTTTTACCTCGCACGTCTACACAAGCGTCCCGTTCCTCGTGACAACTTTTTCGGGGATTGTGACCCCCACCCCCATCTACCCACCCCACCCCACTGTTTTTGAATTTTTTAGAGATTTGATTAAAGATTTTTCCCAAAACGCGGGGATTAGTTTTTAAACTACATGTATCTATGCCACATTGGTCGATGATCCGTTTCAAATAACAGGGAATGTATGCGAGTGACTCATTGATATTGAATCGATCCAAAACGTCAAGTTTAGCTGGAAGTCACAGTAAAAAACAAATGCTCCAGATCGCACTTAAATGGGTTCTGGCGGGGACTTGGCCTATCTTTAAAATACACCAATCGATAGTGCGGATCCTTTTTGTGTGGAATGCGCGTTCAATCAAAGAACCATGGAAAATCTGAGCTGCAGGATTTTCCATGCAGTTCCACTACTGACATCACTTCCACACTCAGAAAGGCAACAAGAGGCACTTACTGTATATCGTTTATTAGGAATGAGAAGAGGCGCCAACTCTTGCTTTCATCTTATTAATAAGCGACTTGTGACAGCAAATAGCATCGGAGTCGAACTCTGCGGAGCACAATGTTAGAAAGAGGATCTTAAGCAAGTCGAATTTCCGTCATTTGAATAGGGATTTAGACCCTTTCGGGTCAAACAGAAACTTTGGCAGAAATAGTAATTTGAGATTGATGCGATTCCTGGTGTTTTGAAGTGTTTAGCTGGTCGTCAATCATTAAAGTATCAGTCATTTTCTGAGTTAAAGAAACCATCTATCAAGCGACGGCTACAGACTGTAAGCCTTTCCTAGCTGCCAAGAATTCATTTGTAGACTTTCTCAAGAATGAAGCAAGTATGGTGTATTCAGATCAACGGTGGCAAACCTCTTTCGTTTCCAATCGAAGACGACAAAACCGTCTTCGACTTACAGCTGACAATCAAACGCCTCAACCGCATTAAGTATCCTGCAGATGAGTTAACATTTTACTTGGCGACCAGGAACGGCAAATGGCTGCAGAGATGGGATCCAGATGTGCAGCAAGTACTGAAACGTGGGCCGATGTCGGATACATTCATGGAGCTCCTGAGCGATGACAAAATCATGGATCCGCAACGCCCACTTAGTGATTTTAACTTGTGTGAGAGACAAGATATCTGGAATAATGAATTCCACGTGCTCTTAGAGCTCCCAAAAGGCAAACACTATCGCAACCGAATGGCTAGACGGAAAAAGGAAAGAGCTGAGCAGCGTCGTAAAGGTACGTGGGCTGACATGACACGATTGAAATCGTATTTATACGATTAAAACCGACTAACTTTGTTGTGCTCAGAACGCCTGCAGTCAACGATGTGGGGAGCAATTGGTTCGTCGATTCAAAAATG
>NW_003306610.1:0-3317 GCF_000142945.1 Phytophthora infestans T30-4
ATTGGTGGGGCTGCAGCGCAGCTCCGAATGTCATGCCCTGTTGCTAGTCGGTATATTGCTAAACTGAAAGAACTTCTGCTCGAAATGAAAGACGACGTGATATATTTTCCTCCGTCAGATGCGAGCGATGAATGGTGTGAGTTGGCCGATGGTTTTGCTGCACGCAATGCTGATTTTCCTGATGTAGCTTGCATTTTCGACGGGGCTCCTGTACGCACTTAACGACCGAAAGACTTTCAGGTATGTACGATGCTACGTTTCCATCATGTTCATGTTTTAAAACGATTGTACGTGATGCAGGGATTCTACGGAAAAATAGGGAGAGAGAGGGGCCAACCTCTCCAACAATGTTTGCGGTGGCGAAGCAATAACCGCTCAAAAATTTCACTCATTAAGTGTGTTTTTAGTGGGCGACAATTCGGACCAGTCCAGTGGAATCAGTCGTTGTTTCTTTTAAACCGTGGCCTTTCTTATGGTGCCATCGATGAGCGGGGTGGCAAGAGGCTGACGGCAAAGCAGCGCTGGTAAGGATGATTGTATCGCACATTTTACGCGAAATACTGATTTGTTTCTTGCTATTGTCTGTTTTGTGGTAGCTACAATTATCATCTCTCGCAAACGCGCATTCTAGTCGAGTATGTTTTTGGGAAACTAAAGACCCGCTTCAAGACTCTGCATGGAGTGACGGATCGAAAGAAACACAACACCAACGCTCGCGTAATTACTGCCGCTGCTGTTCTCCACAATTTGCTGATCGACATTGGAGACAACCAGTTTAAAGTGAAGCGTAATGCGGCCCAGAAAGCAAAAGATAGACAGGATTCACGACGCGTGATGCACGCGTTTAACGAGGGTTGGGATCGAGCGCAAGCTGAAATTGATTTAGCACTCGCAAAGAGAAATGCATACGCAGATCGGTTTTACGAAAACGATCACGAATAAATGAGAGTGTAGCAAGTGTTGTACTCGAGCGTGAGCAGCACTAGCTACCGTTTGATTGATTCTGCATCCACTTCGCCATTTCGCTGTAGAAGCCAGCCGTAGCTTGGTGCAAACCCGCAATACTGGTTAAAAGTGCATCGCTGTTGGCTTGTTGCTTAGCATTCGACTCATCAATCGACGACGTCAGCTTTTGAACCAGCCGAGATATCTCCCCATTGTCTTGAGACGGCTGGTGACGAGCCGAAAAAACACGTTCAATTGCTTCAAACCCCGTCTTGAGTGTATCACTCATTACATCTGCAGGTCGTTTTGTGGCAAACGTGTATATTGCTTGTCACGTTGTTTCTTTGCTTTAGCTGCTGCCTTCGCTTTTCACGAGCCTGGGTTGGTGATTCACATGAATCAGAGTCCACGTTATCATCTCCAGCGTGATCATCGTCATCACTTTCGCTCGTAGGTAGGCTACCTCTAGCTGGGACGCCAGTCTCCATGAAAGCTTCACCCGTGCAGCCAAGTCGACGCGAAAACACACCACACAGCAGCGGCCATAGTGCTGCAAGATCTGCGCCAGTTCTCAGATAGTCGGATGCACTGACGTGGGTTTGCAGCGTTAGCTGCGCCCTCCGCCGCTGTGCGGCGAGCACTACTATCTGGAGAATGTGTCAGGCTACATGCGAGCGAAAAAATCCACAGACATTCTGAAATAATTGGCGCAAGTGTACATCTCCTGCGTCACTACTGGGAGTGCGAAATTAGGAGGGTGAGATATCCTGTGGCAGACATACGGCCTCTCTTTGCCTTGTATGCGACTCGAACAGCATCCAGCTTGTTCTTGAGCTGCTTGACAGTCACACTGCGAGTTACATCGTCACCCCCGCGCGTGTCTCCAAACAGGGCGCGCTGCTGAAAATACAGTGATAGTGTCCTCCCACATTGCACGTTGGGCTTTCGTGTTCGAGTTCTTTGTAGCAAACTTTTTTAGGATCTGCTTGTTTTGAAAACGAGCTTCAATCGCCAAAGCCGTCAATTGAACGGTCCACTTCATCGTCTTTACATCCGTCGTATCTGCTTTCTCCTTGCCCTTGGAGCCACCCTGGGAGTTTTTGCTAGCGCGTTTTGCTTTTGGTTTTGAGGTGGACTGCGTCGTGGTTTGCAAAGCCTCGGTTACGACCTTGTCCACGCTGATTGCAGAGGACTTGCGCATACCCGCCATCTTGGGCTTAGGTGTCCTGCGAGTTGTTGCCGTGGCTGCTGTTCCATTGCCCACAGGCTTGGCAGACTTACGAGCCTTTTCCTTGGATGCAGCAGGCTTGGGCTTGGTGGAAGTGTCTTCTCCTGCTGTCGTAGAGGTCGTTCTTTGAGCAACGCGCCTTGCTCTTTGCGCGGGGGTTCTTGATTAATAGGCTCTTGATCACTTGCGCTAGAGCGGTTCTCTTCGTACTGCGTGTAGTAGGTCGGCAACCCCAGCGACGGTGGCGGCTTCGTCACAGTAGCAAGAGTGACAAGGCCCAGCTCGTTCCCCGACTCCTCCTCGGCCAAATCCTTCGCCGATGATGACTTCCCCAATCATCGTTGCTGGTCCGCCATCTTCGCCACCAGCAAGTCCCCCAGCATCTTCTCCTCCTGTTCCAGTGTCTCCTCGTCCGCCTATTTGGACTCTCGATGCTGGACCTGGACGCATGATTACGGCCACCTACACTTCGGTGCCGCGTCGTGGCGGTGCACCGTCGGTTGAGCCGTTGCCTCACAGAGTATTGTCTGGTGGTCGCCCTACGGTGCCGACTTCGTCCACCTTGCCACCGTGGATTCTTCCGTACGTGGACATGGAGTTTACTGACGCAGGCGCCAAGAAGTGTTTCGAGCGACTCTTGAGCTTAACGCTTCCTGAACCAGCTGGTGAGGTGACCGTGCGTACAACGTTGGAGGGTCTCCAAGCGTTCTTTGATTATTCGCATCCTGATCACCCGTACCAGCAACTTCGGCAGCTCTATCCTCTTCAAGCTTGTCTCTTCGACACTGTTGACTTCAACCCAAGCGTCCCCATCTCCAAGCGTGCTCCGATTGAGACCCGTCTCAAGATGATCTGGGCGAACCTTCGGGGTGACGGCGGTAAGCAAGGTGACCTCGGGTTCGCGTTGTGGGAGCGTCTCCACTGGCTTCCGCTGGCTGGTCTTGAACGAGGTCTCGCTGAAGAGTCTAAAAAGGCTGGCCACGACAAGGAGCGCTTGAAGGAACTGTGAGCTCTGCTGAAGAAACTCTTCAGCGAGCGCGACCGTCGTGCCGATCGTCTTCGTAACAAGTACCGTGAGCAGTACATGGCGTGGAGTCGAGACTCGAATTCCTCTAGTGCTTCCGGCGTGCCGTTCATTCGTTCC
>NW_003306611.1:0-3319 GCF_000142945.1 Phytophthora infestans T30-4
ACGTTGGGTTTTAACGGTCAGTGCTCTTCTAAATGAAGTTGAAACAGCGTCTTTGGAGAACGCATTATTGCCCCGTTTGGTTGCGATTTGCACAGGTAGCGTGAAGTGCATGTGTTACGACAGTCCAAGAGAGAGTGGGCGCGTTTTACAACAAAAGACAGTGAACCGACCTCTCCAGCATCTGCAACCGAGCAAGAATCTCTCGGTTCGACTGACGCAGCTGCGCACTCTCCCCGGTGGCCCGGGCAGTCTGATCGAGAGCCTCATCCAACTCCTGCTGGACATCCCAGTAGCTGTTCAGCAAGTCGTTCTCGCTCTGGGCAGCCAGAGCGCGAGTGCTATCGACGCGACGGCCCTCCTCCTGTTGTTGACGCTGCCGGAGATACCCGCTGGATTGTTGAGTACATCTTGCCCACGAAGATCCACTTCGCGCTCCCAAACGTCATCGTGGGCTCGCCACGATGTTCCAGCCGACCGTCGCTATCGGGTACGTTGGCTCGGGTTTCCTCCCGACGAGATACGTGAGAGCCTCGCGCTAATCTCCTTTCGGACGTCCCGAATGTGGTCCAGGCGATGAGTCCAGCCTCGCTGCGATCACCTTGTGACGCATGCAAGCTCGCACGAGGAGAGCGACTCGAGCGATCACGCGAACGTGATCGAGACCGATGACTTGGTCGACCACGTGACGGACCGAGATCTGCGATTTGTGCTACAACACGAACGGGATCGAGACGACGACTGAGCGCCGGCGAACGAAGACGAGTCGATGCCAAGAATCTTCACGTGCAGGGGCGTCGGCGTGAGCCGGCGCGATTAGAGGCGCGCACGTTCTCGGCCAACGAGCGACGATACTTCTCGATCCACCCGTGTTCTTGTTCACCGAGCGGATACTCGGCGATGTGGCTTCTCCACTCCTCGACAGTCGGACGCGATCCAGTACAAGTGCCACAACCTTCAGCGACCCTCACGTAGCAGATGCGGCGCATGTCCTCCCATGCGCTGGTGCAGACGCGCTCACGGAGCTCCGTGAGCGAGTGACCCTTGACGATCTCCTCGCGGTACACCAGCCAGCCGACGAAGCTCTCCCCTTCTTCCTGCGTCCGGTTCCAACGCCGGATGAAGGCGCACCACGACTCCTGCAATGCTCCATATGCGACACCCTCGCCAGGCTTCTGACGCAGTCCACGGAAGCGCCGGAAGTGATCCTCCATCGTGTCCAGCGTGTCCGGAGCCCGCGCTCCGGATATGTCGTAGAGAGCCCATGCCCGGAGCTGGTCGTCCATCACGCGCGTGCCCCGTGCCGCTGCGGTCGACGACGTCGCCGTCGTCGGTGTCCCCGTCCGCTGTTGATCCATCGTGCTGTTTGTCGTCTTCTCCGCAAGTCGAGTTATGTCGCTCCTGCGCTTCGCAGGAGATGTCTCCGTCTCTGTTTCGCTCCGCCCGTTAGCCAAGTCCCCGTTCGCCATCCTCACGCAGATTGATTTGTTCTTCGCCCACTGCTTATGTTGCGTAAGTGCAACTTTAAGAAGGGGGTAATTTAATGGGCCCTTCCATTACATAAGTAGGTAGATTTCTTTACAAAAGTAGGTGCATCAGCACACGACTAGCGTGTGCTGAAATGCTGTCATGCCATTGGCTGATAGAGAGAAGCCGAACATCAGGATCTCGTTACGTTGAACCGACTTGACGAAGTGGTAGTGGTTGGATCCGGAGAAAAGGACAGTCCAGGTGATGGCTGTCACTAGGTCCAGAGGAAGGATTGGATCCAGCCCCCCGATCCTCGACGAAACATTCGTGAAGAGAGTTCGCATCGAGCGGATCCTCAAAGCACAGAATGAGGAAGCGTGGATCCTGGGACTAAAGAAGTATCTGATGGGGGATGTACGAGACTTAAGTCGGGAGGATGCCAAATCCTACAGCGTTATCGCTACGGATTACGCAGTGGATCTGAACGACTTGCTCTTCTATTGCCCCCCTACGAAGAGAGTCCACGAGGATCGGGATGGATTGATGAGATTGGTGATGCCAGAAACCTTGCAACAGGATGTCCTACACCACTACCACGCTAGCTTGGAAGGCGGACATCAGGGCATTGGTCGGACCTACCAACGGATCCGGGAATGTTTCCATTGGAGAGGACTGTTCAAGAGTGTACAACGATATGTCGGTGAATGCGTGGATTGTGAGACAGGCAAGGGCAGACCTACGATCGAAGGGGAGTCACCTGGGAATGTCCGAGCGACTATACATGATGCAAATTAAAATGTGAACTAGTGGCGCTGTCTACCGCATGAAGGCGTTCTACGAGATCCGTCGGAAGTGCGAAGCTTGGCTGGCAGATATGGATTGGGTTCTCTCGACAAAGTGGAAAAAACCCTGTCAACCCCAGAACTGTTTGATGAAGAGACGGACACGGACGGGATGCTACCTAGTGAGTCTGGTGAAAAACACAAAGAATTTGCAGAAGATGTCGCGAGAATTCTTGGCAAAGCATGCCTTGGGTCCATGTTTCGGTTGTCGGGTGGCGATGCCACTGTCAAGGTGGACCATTTGGTCGGCATGTTGGCAAGAGACCGGATGCTGAGTGATATTATCATCGACTTCAGCCTCCGCTGTATCTGCAACTCAGTTGGTGAATGTTTTGCTATCGACTCCTACGCTCCGACGATGGGTTGCCCAATAACTCCAGTAGGGCGCATTTCGATGTACCATTACGCTGTTATGCCCGTTCACTTGAACAGCAACCACTGGGGAATAATCATGGTGCGCATGAACTACCGTCAAGATCCACCCACCTTCACCCCCTACTGCTATGAGCCTTTGTGCAACGGCTCGTATCGAGCGGCGATGGAAGATACTTACGAAGTGACTGTGGCACCGTTTCTGCGAAACTGGCATAATTCCTCTATGCGGCTCACCGAGTCACCGCTAGAATCAAACGCAGTATGGCTTGACGCTCCAAAACAACCAGACGGAACGTCGTGTGGTGTGTTGTGCATTGCTCAGGCGTATGCGATGCTGAGAGATGGCTTCAGCTTTTCCAGAACTGCTGTCACACGCGATGATGTTGCTGCCATGAGACTCAGAATACTTTGGATGATTCTTTCGCAGCCTGAAGTGACAACTCGATCCAACAAGCTCGATCGATTAGTGAAAGCTACGGATAAAGCTCTGCTTGCAACACTAATGGAATAGAATAAAGCTGTTTGGTTTTGCATCACAACGAATAGATTAACGTGCTTCACTTTTAACACTGACTCACTAGTGCCTATCAAGCATTATATTGCAGCACTCCTCCAGCATCAAACTGTATGACATC
>NW_003306612.1:0-3319 GCF_000142945.1 Phytophthora infestans T30-4
TCCAGATGACTCGTATACATTACGGAAGATGATTGCGCAGTGGTGTCTGGCCTACCTGTCATCACCGGAGGGCTTAAAAGCGTTAAAGCGCATGAAGTCACGAGAAATGCCATTGGGCTGTGTGGTACTGTCAGCGGGTCGCGCGAATTCGGACGTGGACTTGCTCCAGACTGTCGTGTCCTCAGTATACGCAAGCTTTAAGGCGAGATGGTCAGGTTTCCGCGTGAAAAACGTAAATAGCGGTATGGAAAAGCCTGTTACTGTGCAAGGCCCATTCAACATGCGTGTTGGCGCCGGCATGTGCTTACCTTTCAGAATCCCATGTGGCGGAGAGTTTTGGAGCGTTAGAAAAACACACGTCAGCGAGAGACCAGGTGGCGTCTCTGTTTTAAGCGTGTCGCGCGCGGCTTTCACGGATCACTGTGTGCGAGAACCACTGGCTGTTCCCTTAGCGGTGAGAAGAGAGAGTTTTTTACGAGAGATTCAGCCCAGCCCCGGCCAAGTGTCTGTGAACGACCTGGAGGCTTTTTACGGTTCTCGCTTCGTGGTGCCCCGGTTAGAGAAGATTCTATTGGTGCAGAAGAAGGACGGCGCAGACGCTGGCCACTTGTACGCTATGAAGGTTCTGAAGAAGGAGTGGGTGATGAACAAGGACCTGGTCACGCAGACGATGGCAGAGCGCCGTATCCTACAAGAGGCTGACCACCCGTACATCGTCCAGCTGAAGTACGCCTTCCAGAACCAGGACAAACTATACATGGTCATGGAGTACTACAGCGGTGGCTCTCTTCGTCAGGTGCTGCGACGTCGTGGTCGCTTCAGTATCAAGCGCGCTCGGTTTTATCTGGCCGAGATCCTGCTCGCTATCGCGCATCTGCACGCGTCGAACATTCTGTACCGCGATTTGAAGCTGGAGAACATTGTAATTACTGCGGACGGCAATGTGGCGTGTACGGACTTTGGTCTGTCGAAGGAGGAGATGGATGACAATGAAAGGACGAGTTCGTTTGTGGGCACGTGCGAGTACTTGGCGCCCGAGTTGATTATGAAGGAAGGCTACGGCAAGGCTGTGGACTGGTGGGCGCTGGGTATTTTGGCGTACGAGATGATTCAGGGCGACTCGCCGTTTCGTCACAATGTGCCAACTATTCTGTTTGACAAGATTTTGAAGGAGGAGCCGGAGTTCAGTGATCGTTTTACTCCGGAAGCTCAGGATCTGATTATGAAGCTGCTGACGAAAGACCCGGAGAACCGTCTTGGCTGTGGACCTGACGGCGTTGAGGAGATCAAACAGCATCCGTTTTTTGCAGAAATTGACTGGGATAAACTACTGCAGATGGAGATGGAAGTCCCACGTCCTCCGCATCGCATGGAGGACGTGACTGATGAGAGTCACCTATCTCGCGCTATTGCTAAGATGCGTGAGGCACGTGAAGAGATCATGCCGGACTCGCCCGTGTCGCTGCCGTCGTCCCCGTCTGAACAGAAGCACTTTGACCGCTTCTCGTACCAAGGACTGGGAGACTGGAAACCAGAGATGGCTGACATGGATTTTGATGAAGAGACGGGCGACTTCAAGCAAGGAACCATCCATGAAGACGAAGAGTTCGTTGAGGAGGACTACATTGAGGAGCCTGGCGATGGAGACGGTGTGCCGTTGTCTCCTGGCTCGAAGCAGAACTCGATGACGTCTTCGAAGACGTCTCCGTCCAAGGCTAATGGATCAGATACTCCTCCAGCTTCGAGCTCGGCTGCTTCGGCATCCCCGAGGAGTCCACAGAGCGTGGGTAGTCCTGGCAGTCCTCCACCTGTGCCTATGAGCCCCGGTAGTCCGGAAGGTTCCGCGCCGTGTACGCCGACAGAGCCACAGTCCCAGACCATTTAGGGAACAGCATTCATGGGTAGGCAGGGAGATACATACAGGACCGAGTGTGGGTGTAAATGCATGAAGATGGTTGGGAAATCACATGAAGGGTGAAGGTAGCAAGGAAAGTCAATGAGAGGCTGGGAGTCTTGCGCTGCATTTGGTTTAACGCGTTGAAGCGGGCTCTTGGCCAATCAACGTCTTCATCTGATGATTGTGTGACGTACTTCGTTGCCAGAAAAGGGAACGACTTCGCTGGCGTCCTATCAAAAAAATGAAAAAACGAAAAGTACTACTCGGATATACTATACAAGAGTGGATCGAGTGTGGATCCTATGAAGGAAGGATGGTCGGTGCCCTCTGAAGGTGGATCTAGTAGCCACGGCTAATGAAGAGTCAAGATCCACCGCGAGGTACCCCGGATCCCATACTTCCGAGTTCGGATCCAAGGAGGGAGGATCCCGCCTGGAGGGACCTGGAT
Source organism: Phytophthora infestans T30-4 (assembly GCF_000142945.1). NCBI lineage: Eukaryota > Oomycota > Peronosporomycetes > Peronosporales > Peronosporaceae > Phytophthora > Phytophthora infestans. The sequence goes on from NW_003306612.1 coordinate 2,346, forward strand.
CCAGGGTATAGGGATGATGGATACAGTGGATCTCGAACTTTCGTGGGACAATGGAGATCACAGACGGTTGCGAGATGATGTTGGATGATTGGAGAGCTCAGATCCACGACGAGTGCAAACTTACAGTGAAGTGGATCCAAGCGACCTGGATCCGGATGAGTGTACCCATAATAGGGTGACCATGATGATTACGTCATGGATCCGGTGGATCTGAAGATAATACAGCTGGGATGATGGGTCAAGGGAAGAAGAGACATGCAGCCGAGCCTGGTAAGGGATTTAGCAGATGAAAGACATAGAAGGTAGAAATCCAGGCAGGTATAGGCTTAAATATCAATACAGTCCTCAATTTGCACAGTATCACGCAAGTGCCTTCCCGCCCTCAAGAACCGGAACTACATTGGCCGTACGAGCTCCGAGAAGGTTGGGAATTGCGAATCTAGTGTTGGTAGTGATAACTGGATAATACATTGGCCAGATCCTACAACCTAGTGAGCTTTTCCTTTACTTGTGCAGATCCGACAGGTTAACCGAATTTACTACTTGGTCGGTTACACCCTAGGGGCTCTCAACTCTCAAGATCCCGTCACAGGAGGCGGCAAGTACGACTTAAAGGACAACACAAAGGCAAGGGAACACACCCGCAAGGCAACCCTACGGCCAGATCCACGATCTAGGCCCCGGATCCATAAGCTCGAATATTCGCTTAGGATACGGAACCATCCACGGACGCAGAGTGAAGATTTTCCACTGCTGCTCCACCCCATCCCCACGTCTCGCCAAGACACTCAAGCTTCACCACTTGAACTCTTCGGAAGTTACCGAGAGAGCAAGATCCCGCCCTACCGACGGGTACACAAGGTGAGGAAAGTTCAGCAGAACACGGATCATCGGGGGACCCCCTCCGTTAGTCGGTGTCTGGGCGCAGTTGGTAAGTTGGATCTGGCAATCTCGCAGATTTTGCTGATCCCGCT
>NW_003306613.1:0-3323 GCF_000142945.1 Phytophthora infestans T30-4
GCAGCTACTGCAGTCAAGCATCACGAGCTTCGTTGACCTGGAGGACTCGCTCGCGCCGGTGGCCCTCCAAACAAGGGTTCCCCGACTGTTCGAATGGACCCCGCGTTGCTGTACGCCAGGCTTTCCCGTAATTACAGCGGATTCGTCATGTCTTTTGACGGATCAGCGAAGACAGAGAAGTACGGTGGCTACGGGAGTTGTTCATGGGTGCTGTGGAGCCTTCCTGAGTGGAAGGTAGTGATTGCTGCAAACGCTTACCTCTCGGCCACCACGGTGAATGAGGCAGAGTACACAGGTATGATAAACGGTGTCAAGGCTGCTATTGCGCACGGTGCCGAGGATTTAATCATCGTTGGGGACTCAAGGCTCGCGATTTAACAATCACTAGGGGTGATCGCATGCAGGAAGGAAACTTTGCTAGCGCTGCTGAATACTCACAAGGAACCCACGGCCGAGCTTCGATCAGTTAAATATCTTCACGTTGTACGAGAATACAACGCGGCCGCGGATTCGTTAGCCACTGAAGCGCTGGAATCAAAGGTCAGTCGGGTAATCTTGGCTGAAACTCGCAAGTCGGAATTGGCATCGCTGAACCGCATCCAGGAAATGATCTACGAGCCGGATGAAGACTCGGTAGATGTTTCGCCACAAGGAGCAGAGCGTCAAGTACATGTACTGTCAGGCAGCGAGTCTTCAAAGTGGAAAACTTTCGAAAATTTCGTGGTTGATTACAGCTCACCAAAGTGCGATTATGGTAATATAGCAGTGATGACTCGGCGACAGACGAAAGCCAAGAAACGCGTCAGGTTTGCAGATGAACACTCGGAGGATGTCTCAAAAGCCCAAGAAGAGCATGAAGAACGACGAGAGACGTCCACCGAAGATTCAATCGGCCAGGATTTGCCAGACCATCCTCACAAGACTGTACCAGCGGCATTTCCCGATGCGGAAGATGTTGACCCGGTAGCGATACAGCGGGGAGCGACGCAGACGGATACTAGTGGCACAAGACGAGGAACAGAAGTGGTTTAACATCAAGAAGGTGCTTTCAGGGGCCAAGCACAAGAGCTGAGATACAAAGAAGCTCGAGATGCCTGGAAAGTATTCCGACCGGTTCGTGTTATCAGAAGACGGCGTGCTTCACTATCTTGGATTGAATCGTCGGTACGACCACGGGTAGGCAAGAGGAGACCAAGCTGCGGCTTGTGGTACCAGCAGCGATGATTCAAGAGGTCTTGCAGAACTGTCACGACTCGCTGGAAGGAGGACATCAAGGTGTGGTGAGAACGTTCCATCGCGTTAAGTCCGATTATTATTGGATCGGCTTGTACGCTGACGTGGAGAAGCATGTGAAGTCCTGTCCAGATTGCAGCTCGAGTAAAAGCCGTCCACAGTTTCGTGGATACTCACCTGGCAACGTACTAGCCGAACGACCTTTCCAGATCGTCTCGATGGATTTTGTGATCCCACTACCGAAATCTCGCAGGGGCAACACGGCGTTGCTTCTATTTCAGTGCTCGTTCACGGGATTCGTTATTGCCAAGGCTATGTCAGATACGACTGCACTGAGTGTTGCCCAAGTGCTCGAAGAATGTGTGTACCGACGGTTCGCGGCCCCATCATTAATAAGGCATGACCGCGACCCACGCTTCATGAGCGAGATTTTCCAAGCATTTGCAGAGATGATGCAGTCAAGATCAAGAAGCGACTTTGAGCTATCGGCCACAGGCTAATGGACAGCAGGAGCGCTCGTGAGTCAGTGATGGGTCGTACAGTGTACGCGAAGACCTCTACGCAGAATGGGAGGAAATCGGGAGAAAATGATTTTTGTTTTAAATTATTTTTCCAAAACCCTTGAGGAGAAGAGAAAACCCCCTTTTCCCCCTCTTTCCCGGTTGGAGGTTGGCCACTTTGTACTTTGGGGGGAACATTTTTTTTTCTTCCTTCACAAAGGGGGGATTGTGGAAAAAAAAATTATTCTTTTTCAACCCCCTGGGGCGGGGGCGGCGTGAGATCAATCGACAACATGAGGTCGCCCTCACTATGGCCAAGGATTATCAGGCTGTAGAAAAGGAGCGAAGGGCTAAAAAGAATAATGATGCTCTGAGTCGACTGGAAAAGCTGCTGTACCTCAACCAAGTGGAAACGAAGACTCGGCGGACCCTCCAGAAGCTTCGGAAGAGATGGAAGATCCTGCAAGAGCCCCACCGAGATCTCTTTTTGAGATTGGGAGCCAGGCGTGGCTGTACATGGAACGCGTCAAACCGGGCTTGACGAAGAAATTAGCTCACCGATGGCATGGACCTTTTCGGATCAAGCGCAAGGTGGAAGAGTTTGCGTACGAGCTGGAACTGCCTGATCGAAGTGGGTATCGCTTTTACCCAGTAGTGCATGTGTCAAGACTCAAGGCTGTCAACGAATTCAACAGTCGACCGAACACTCGGTTGGTACTTGACGCGACTAATGAAGCAAGACTCGACTTCAATGAGGAACTACTGCCTCAGGACAGCTGGGAACCAGATCAAGTTGCCGGTGAATATGAAGTCGAGGCCATCCTCGACGACAGAACACCACTAACGACGAGCACGGAGCGGGCTGTACGCGAGTTCAAAGTCAAGTGAGTTGGCTATGAAGATACAACTTGGGAACCATCATCAAACTTGTCATGTGGAGGCTGCTGTACGACTATTTGCGAGCCAAGAAGAGCGAGAATCGGCTGCAGATGCGCAAGTGCGGACGAAGACTAGCGTGACTGGATCACGTGTGACTGTCCACAGGGCGATGCAGCCTGTGGTAACAGACGAAAAACGTTACTGCAACAACAAATTGTATATGCATTTGAAGAACAACATGAACATGATTACGCAGTGGAAGTGGATTAAAAATAAGAAAACATGAATGCCGGCCGAGGAGCGACCACTGAAAACGAAACTCGCGGGACCCCTCAACAGTTAGCTGAGATGCTAGAGAACGTCGTGGAACATGCAGCGAGGGTTCAAAGCGATTCCAATTGTCTGGCCGCGGTGGCCAAGAGTGCCAACGAAGTCGAGTCACCACTCTCCTTCTTCTCTTCATCAGGAACCTGAGTCTCCGCAGCTGGAGCTGCAGCTAGACCCTGCGAATCTACAGCACCAGCTTCAAGAGGAGCAGAAGACGGAGCGGGACGTGGAGTAACCGGTGGCGAGTTAAACAACGAACGCCAGGTCGGAATAAACTCATTGACATCCAGAGACGGATTAACAACCACGCTTCGATACACTTCCACGAAACGCGTACCACGAGGATTGAAAATCTCCGGATCACACTGGCACGGGAAGTACGTG
>NW_003306614.1:0-3324 GCF_000142945.1 Phytophthora infestans T30-4
TTCACAAACCAAATATTTCTTAGTAAGTAGATGTACAATTTGATTCAAAACCGTTTTGAAGCAGAAATCTGCAAAAACATACCAGAATCTTCAAACTATGGCAGGAAAGGACAACCGACGGTACCAGTTACGCCTGCATAGTCTGGCGGGGCTCGCAACGAGAGTTCAAGCCCGGCTGCGCGCTTTGCAGCCGCCACCGAGCTTTCAGTGAGCTTCGACGACGAAGCGGACATCGGTCCTGACGCCCACGATTATGAAGATTACGAAGACAAGACGCCGGCTCCAGAGCCAGGCGCAGCGACGCCGGAGACGGCCACGCTATCATCGGGGCGACCAGGTCCCTTTCAAAGAACCTCGCCGACGAGCTCGATGATGTTGCGGGACCGGAACCCGCCTATGAAGATTATGACGATGGGACCGAGGGTTCTAAACCTTCGGTGGCAAGTGCAAAGCATTCAGCACTGCTGAAGGCACCTCGCCCACCTATCAACGGTGATACACCAGCCGCCAAGCGCGTTTTCGACCGCGTACAAGCGCTGATGCAGAATGATGAGTGGATGCAGCTGTTCAAGCCCATTCCCAAGAAAAAAGCCGACTGACCTGCGCTTGCGCAGGAACTTCAATACCCAGTCAACTCGGTTTCGACTAGCCAAGTTGCCGAGGATTCAGTTTCGCTACTGTTGTCGCTGGGGTTCGAGAACGAGACGTACCCATCGACGATGTCGCTCCAGGATTGGAGTCCACATGAAGCCGGAGCTGCTCTCCAGAAATGAAAGAAGAAGCTTCGGAAGGCGTTTGGCGCTGTTGGCATCAATGCCGGAAGACAACCTGTGAGTCGACCGATGATTCAAGATGAAGATCCGTCCAAGATTCCATTGCCACCGACGCCCCAACGACTCGTTCGTACTCCTCCGACCAAGCGGGGAGCTGAGCGTGGTGCCTTTGGCACTACTGAAGCTTCACCGTACTTTCAAGACTCGCACATGGTTACGCCACGTTCGGAGAGCCGTATGCAACGTATTTACGCAAGTAACGAGGGTTCGTTCGGTCGCCGAGGCGGTGCGCGAGCTCCCAAAGGTGGTGCCGGACGTCGTCAAGTCGACAGCGATGGTTCGTCCAGTGAGGATGACATTTTGGTGCGTACATTCGACGAGGAAGATCCTCAACTCGAGTTGATGCGTCAGATGAATGAGCTAGCGACGCTGAACGACGTGGACCCAACACCGAGGATTGAAATGGCCTCGCACCGACCGCTGGATCGCATCACGCCGTTCTCAGGCTCTCGCAACAAGAGCGAGAGCTGTATGCAGTGGCTCCGTGGGTTCGTCTATGAAATGACTGGAAACCCACACAGATGCCGATAAATGGTGCATTCCATTTGAGCTAAGTCTCCGGGACGGAGCCATTCATTGGTTCCGTCAACTTCCGAAGAAGACGAAGCGCAAGTGGAAGCTGCTGAGCGACGCGTTCATCCGCTACTACTGCTCGCAGTTCACGCAGACGGCACTGTCGCGTTACTACTTCGCCAAGCGGGAACGTAATGAACATCTGTGCGACTACATAAACAGGCTGAATGGCTATGCTCGGACCGCCCGTCTACACTTTGAGAAGAGTGGTCGCGACGCGAAAGAACACGTACAGCAGCTCCTGGCAACATGCGAAGATGACAAGCTGGCGGAGAGTCTCTACCACGCTCGAGTCGCCGACATTCACGAGATCGAAGAGATCATCGAAGATGTTCTCAAGGGCAAGGAGAGGATGGCCAAGCGTGACAGTGAGGACCGATACTCCAAGAGTCGTGATACGCGACGCGACGATGGATACGTCCGCAACAACCGGCGTAAAGACCGTCGCCGCGATGACACAGCAACAAACCAAGAGTGACACTCATTGAAGCCACGGTGGACGACCTACTAGCTGAATTAGAAGGTCGTGAAGCTGCTCAAGGGGATAACGAGTATTCAAAGGAAGATCCGAACGCTTACGACAATGTCCAAGATGAGTACAACGACTTTCAGCCCGATAATACGGATGGTGATTTCTCATTGGATGAAAACGACCGATACCTCGCCGCTGCTAGCGAAAATGAGCGCCGTGCAGCTGCTGAAGGCACCTACGCACGTTCGGACAACCGTCAACCGCGTGGAAACACGCCTGATCGCGAGAATGGCTTCAATCAAGATCGCCGAGGTGGTGACCGTGGGTTCAATCAGGACCAACGCGGTCGACGTGACTTCAACCGCGACAACCGACGCCCACAGTACGGACCATGCGCGGTGTGCGGTGGCATGAGTCACTCCGCCCACTACTGTAATGTGGTGTAGCGGGATCAGCAAAATCTGCGAGATTGCCGGATCCAGCTTACCAACTGCACCCAGACACCGACTAACGGAGGGGGTCCCCCGATGATCCGTGTTCTGCTGAACTTTCCTCACCTTGTGTACCCGTCGGTAGGGCGGGATCTTGCTCTCTCGGTAACTTCCGAAGAGTTCAAGTGGTGAAGCTTGAGCGTCTGGGCGAGACGTGGGGATGGGATGGAGCAGCAGTGGAAAATCTTCACTCTGCATCCGTGGATGGTTCCGTATCCTAAGCGAATATTCGAGCTTATGGATCCGGGGCCTAGATCATGGATCTGGCCGTAGGGTTGCCTTGCGGGTGTGTTCCCTTGCCTTTGTAGTTCCTTTGCGTCGTACTTGCCGCCTCCTGTGACGGGATCTTGAAAGTTGAGAGCCTCTAGGGTGTAACCGACCAAGTAGTAAATTCGGTTAACCTGTCGGATCTGCACAAGTAAAGGAAAAGCTCACTAGGTTGTAGGATCTGGCCAATGTATTATCCAGTTATCACTACCAACACTAGATTCGCAATTCCCAACCTTCTCGGAGCTCGTACAGCCAATGTAGTTCCGGTTCTTGAGGGCAGGAAGGCGACTTGCGTGTCACTGTGCAAATTGGAGTCTGTATTGATATTTAAGCCTATACCTGCCTGGATTTCTACCTTCTATGTCTTTCATCTGCTAAATCCCTTACCAGGCTCGGCTGCATGTCCCTTCTTCCCTTGACCCATCATCCCAGCTGTATTATCTTCAGATCCACCGGATCCATGACGTAATCATTATGGTCACCCTATTATGGGTACACTCATCCGGATCCAGGTTGCTGGAGGATGCTGTGGTTACTGCTTGTACAATCCCGCAAGCGACGAATGTCGAAGGCGAATGCGGACACGGCAGCAAAAATTCATCAGAGACTTCAGGATGAGCTAAAATACCCCTGATCGTTTGTATTCACAGTTAATACAGCTACATATCGTTGACTAATTCTAACG
>NW_003306615.1:0-3324 GCF_000142945.1 Phytophthora infestans T30-4
GTGTGTAATTTTTTTTTCAATGAATTTTCTTTTTTCGATGGTGCTCTCTCCTCGGAACATTTTGCCGTTTGTCTGTCAATGATAATAAGTCGTCCTTCTAATACACAAGGTGACCTTTTCCCTTTTCCTTGTTTTGGCAATCTTACCGCATCCAGCCTTTCATCAACGACCCGGTAGCCCGGTTGTTCTGCCTCGGAGTCTCGGCTTCCCCCAAGCCCAATTGGGATCAGAGTAGCCCTGAAATCCCTACTTCAATTGTTTTCTTGATATTTGATGCCGTGCGCTTTCGTACCTTGAATGTAGCGGAAAGACGCGCTTGAGTTTCTTTCCCAGTGTGTGGAACACGGGTCCGCCCGCGAACTGGGTTTAGAACTCCCCACTGCCGCAGCGAGGTCCGGTCGAGTTCCAACCATGAGGTACATCAGGCAGCCGACAGCATTGCGATAAGGCACCTTGGCCATGGTCTCTTCATGGTTGCATCCTCCTTCGCACATGGCCTTGGTCAACTTGAGTCCTGGGTCTTGAGGGGTCTTGACAGGGTTGCTGTTCTCCATGCCAAACTTCTCCAGGATGTCCTTCGCAAACTTGGTCTGACGCACCGACACTTTTCCTGAAGTCGCATCTTGATCGATCTCCATACCGAGAAAGTACTTGAGGCAACCCAAGTCCGTCATGTCGAAGCGTTCACTTAAGGCCTTCTTCGTCGACTTGAGCAGCTCGTCGTTGTTACTGGCGAGGACCAGATCATCGACGTAGAGAGCCACGAAGATCATGTCTTGGTCATCCCACTTGACGTAGATGCAGTGATCGGCTTCACACTTCTTGAACCCCAGCTCCAGCATGAACTTGTCAATGGTCTGGTTCCACATTCGTGGCGACTGCTTAAGACCGTAGAGCGAGCGCTTCAGATGGCAGACATGGTCAGGATGTTCTTCATCCGTGTAACCATCCGGTTGCACCATGTAGATATCTTCGTCAAGCAGCCCGTTTAGGAACGCCGTCTTGACATCCATCTGGTGCACCGTCAGATTGTACTTGGCCGCTAGACTGAGCAGGATCCTGATCGACGTGAACTTGGCGACTGACGCGAAGGTTTCTTCGTAGTCAATGCCGTACTTCTGCGAAAATCCCTTGGCCACGAGTCGTGCCTTGAACCGCTTGATCTCTCCCGCTTGGTTCTCCTTGATGCGAAACACCCAACGACAACCGATTGCCTTTCGACCTTGGGGCAATGGCACCAACGACCATGTCTTATTCTTGCGAAGAAGAGTCGACTTCTGAGTCGCACGCTTCCTTCCACTTGGCCGCGTTGCTGGATTCCATCGCCGACTTGAACGTAGTCGGCATTTCTTCCCCTGAATCCACAACGTAGGCCGCTTCGAAATCTTCTTCTCGACCACTTGCGACCGCTGACATCTCCTCCAGCGTCTGCGGCCGACTCTGTCGCTTGCTCCGCGGGATCTCTACCACTTCCTCCAACGACTGCGTTCGCTGGTGTCGCTTGCTGCCGGACTCAAATTCTTGACGCGGCGCAGTGTCTCCCATCGTCTCATCCTCGGACGATGCTAATTGATCCGTATCTTCTTCTTCTTGAAGCTCCACGATGTCATCTTCATCGTGGCTGCGTCTCCCTCCGTCGAAGACGTCTTCCATGAGCTGCGCATCACGGCTCACTAGCACACGACCGCTCTTGATCTCCTCGAAACGATACGCTTTCTCGTGGTCCGAGTACCCCAGAAACCGACACTTCACTGCTCGAGCGTCCAACTTGGTACGTTTCTGCTTCGGAACCGTCACATACGCATGGCAACCGAACACCTTCAGGTTCACCAGCAGTGGTTTCTTACCGGTCCATACTTGGTGCGGTGACTTGTCATGGCTGATGGCACGTGTGGGACACCGGTTACGTAGAAACGCAGCAGTCATTACCGCTTCACCCCAATACGACTTGGCCAAACCAGCATGCTCCAACATTCAGCGCGCACATTCCACCAGCGTCCGGTTCATCCGCTCGGCGACACCGTTTAGTTGAGGCGTGTACGGAGGTGTAAACTTCTGCACGATACCACGACGCTTGCAGAACTTAGCCATCTCGCCCGACGTGTACTCGCCACCGTTGTCACTACGAAGCGTCTTGACGACTTTGCCGGTCTGTGTTTCCGCAAATGCGACAAACTCAGCAAACTTGTCGGCCACTTCTGACTTGTTCCGGAGCAAATACACCACACAGAAGTGCGAGTACTCGTCGATGAACGTGACAAAGTAGCGTTTGCCACTGAATGTCGACGTCTGCATGGGACCACACACATCACTGTGAACGATTTCCAGCAGTTTCTTGGCGTGGTTGGGTGACTTGGACATGTAGCTCACTCGCGTTTGCTTGCCGAGTGCACATCCGTCGCACAGCTCCCACTGTTTCACCGACGTCATGTTGATGCCTGAAAAGGAAGGTCGTTTGTGCACTAGATGATAAAATGCAAAGTGATTGATTTATTGGAGCTTGCTCTGTCTTACGTCCTAGTCTGCATCCAATCATTTGGTGCATCCAATCATGGACTCGTCCAATCATCCTGTTCGTCCAATCATCTGTTTGCGCATACATCCGTTTGCGCAATTGACTTACCGTAAACATCGCGGGGTCCTTGTAAACCGGTTTTACCGGTATGCCGAAGCTGGACGAGACGCCTTCTTGACAACACTCCCACTTGACTCGACCGCGCTTGGTGGCTTGATACCCAGCTTGTTGCGAAGATATTCGAACTGCACCGCGGTGATCGGCTTGGTCATCAGATCCGCCTTCATGTCCTTCGTCGAGCAGTACTGCAACACCACTTGGCCATCTTCAACCTTCTCGCGCACGAAGTGGTAGCGAATGTCGATGTGCTTGGTGCGCTTGTGAAACTCGGGGTTCTTGGCCAGTGCAATCGACCCTTGATTGTCCTCGAAAATCATGACAGAATCCTCGTTCTTCATTTCGCCGAGTTCACACAGGAATGCCTAAAAGGAAGGTCGTTTGTGCACTAGATGATAAAATGCAAAGTGATTGATTTATTGGAGCTTACTCTGTCTTACGTCCTATTCTGCATCCAATCATGTGGTGCATCCAATCATGGACTCGTCCAATCATCCTGTTCGTCCAATCATCTGTTTGCGCATACATCCGTTTGCGCAATTGACTTACCGTAAACATCGCGGGGTCCTTGGAAACCGGTTGCACTGGTATGCCGAAGCTGGACGAGACGCCTTCTTGACAACACTCCCACTCGACTCGACCGCGCTTGGTGGCTTGATACCCAGCTTGCTGCGAAGATATTCGAACTGCAC
>NW_003306616.1:0-3325 GCF_000142945.1 Phytophthora infestans T30-4
AGGACCAGAAACAAATTCCGGTGCTAGCAGTGTGGAATCACCGGGAGGCACCACAGAAGGTGAATGTTGGGAAACATCTGGTTTGTGAGAAAGTGTGGCAAGAAAGGGTCACCCCGGGGGGTCATTGCTTATGCGTGTGTCACGGTTGTGGCAAGATCCACGACGCCGGGCAGTGCCCGATGGAAGAGTTCTTCCACCAGATCCCGCCCATGGTTTGATCCCAGCCCAGCCACAGATGAATGTTGCCAGGAGTGGGCCAGAGAAGAATGTTTAAAACTAGGACGCTCGCCGGGTTTAGAATTCCGGTTACGAGCCCGAGGCTTTCTTAGTTATTGCATTTATGCATTTTTGCTTTTGAAACAAGAACATCGCTAGATCCGGGTAGCAGGACCCCTAGAATCCAGCCGAATAATACACGTGATCTACATGAAGTGTCAGTTATCGAGGTTTCTAGTTTTGCGCCAAATGGATGAATTTCCAGATCCAAAGTCTCTTCAACCCTGGATTTACAAAGGAGAGAGGCACGTGGTTATTGGGAGAAGCGCCAACATGGTCGATGGTTTGAGCCTACCAAGGGTGAGGTCACTGCAGATCCACCTAAGGTCTGTCAGGTCACTGGATCCCGTGGATCTGAGGATGTTGGATCCTTGGATCTGCTAACCGGGGAGTCCCGTGGATACTGGAAGTACCATGCACCAGGAAAATGGTTCAGACAAGCCAAGGTAGGGGGCAAGATCAACAATGAAAAAGCAATCCTACTTCTAGATAGTGGTGCCGAGGTGTCTATACTAGATACCACCTTTGCTCGTAAGGTTGGGTGCCAAGTGGATGGGAGTCGGATCCAAGATTGTGTTGGGATTGGTGAAGGCGTGTACCGTACGAACGGGAGAACACGGATCAAGATCACGTTGGCAGGTTGTTTGGTATATTGGTTCGGTATTTGGGTCGGAGACCTCGCTGGTCAAGATGCCATCCTCGGGATGGATTTCATGGTACCAGCCGGGGTAAGGTTGGATCTGGCAGATGGGACACTGTGTTTCCCGGACGAGATGCGGATCCAGCTCAGCGGACGGCGACCGTTGTATGGAGCGAAGATGAGGATCATAAGGGCGGATAAGACAACCTGGATCGAGCCCGGGGAACCTGGGAGCTGCCAGACCGGTTAAAGTGGGTGGAACATGAGAAACTGTGGGTCACTCGGGGCGAGAAATGGGTGCCTACCGTAATCCAGGGGCCAGGTCGATCACAATCCCTCCAGGTCACGAGCGTCAGCGATAAGAGACTATTACTGGACCATTATGAGGAGATCGGGCGATGGTTGGCGAAGGATAATATCCCTAGGCGACCTGGATATGTATCAGTGGGATCCCGTCGCTATAGAAAATGGCAAAATCTGGCGTATGAAGCGACTGCCGAGACAGAATCCCTCGGGGAGGTGGAGCTCCCGGCGGAGCCAGCTGGCCCCTTGGTGGATCGGCCTTCATACCCAACTCCGCGAAAGATCCTGCAGAGGGATCGTCGGATTGGGATCCAAGTGGTAGAAGTTGGATCCAAGACAGCTGGAGAAACCCAGAACCGGTCCATATATATCCAAGGATCGGTGGATGGGGGATTTCAGGGAGTTGAAGTCGGCTCGCGGGATCCTGCTGACCAAAAGTGGGATCCGAACTTTCCATTGGATAGGATGCCCGGATTCCTGTCGAGAGTGTCAACACTGGCTAAGCAGGAGCCCGTCGTGTGTAAACTCATCAGAAGATCAAGTCGATCCAAAAGGTAGTTTCCCCGGTACCAGAATGCCCCGATCCCCATGAAGACAGAAGAAATGACAGGAGAGGGGGAATCGCGGTGTTTGGGATCCAGTGGTGGATCCGACAAAGGCTGAAGATGAGCAAAATATGCTACTATGAAGGCGGAGATCTACACGCCGAGGATCTTGGGGAAGGTATGGCAGTAATCCCGGAGGTGCCACTGACCACAGAGGAAGTCACGATTGATGATATCCAAGTGGATCCGGGGGCGAACGAACCCGCGTAAGTGGGTCAGGAGATCTGGGAAAGCCGACATCTGCTAATTGGCAAAGGAAACGCATTACCACCCGCTGCACGCGGAGTCAAATGTGACATCGATGTTGGTGATGCGAAGCCAATCGCTCAAAGGGTGCGCAAGTTGGCGCCTCAGTTCCGAGAAATGCTCTGGGATCTGATCTAGGGTCTACTGCAAGCCAAAATCATCGGTGTCTCAACCTCCCCGTGGGCATCTCCTGTGGTAATCATCGTTAAGAAGAACGGAGTGGATATACGTCTGTGTATTGATTACCGGATGGTTAACGGTCTGACCAGACGGATGGTGTATCCGATGCCTCTAATCAATGAGCTATTGGAAGATTTGGATAAAGTACTCTGGTACTGTTTTCTAGATATGGCAAGTGGGTTTTAGGTGGTGACTATGACGGATCGAGCTCGCGCAATATCTGCATTCATCACACCATTTGGACTATTTGAATGGAGCCGGATGCCGTTTGGATTGAAGAATGCACCCATATCTATCAACGCCTGATCGATAATGCCCTCTACGAATTTACCCGAATATCGGAACCCGAAAGGGATGGATTTGGGGAAGGTCATGCGGAAGTGGGTCCATTCGAAGCAGGGGAGCCAGGTGATCTGGGAACCCCATCCGTGTTAAGGCGCAGATCCTATATCGACGACATTCTAATCCCGGCGGAATCGTGGGATCAGCTGTGCGAGAGAGTGACATCCCTACTGAAGGCGTGTACTTAGTGGAATCTCTCAATTAGCGTGGTATAGGGTTATTGAAAGATGCGGAAGGTGGATTATTTAGGTCATCGATTCTCCAAGGAAGGATAAGAGGCTAATCCTAAAGATCTGGCTTCGTTGGCAGACTTGTCATTTCCACAGTCGCTACGGCGATGCAATTCTTCTTGGGCAGTTTGAGCTGCTACAGTCGGTTCATCGAGGATTACGCACTTTTCGCTGCAGTCCTCTATGAATTGAGGGAAGTGGATTTTGCTGCGATGGCCACTTCGGCTGTCCGGATCAAGATCCAACAAGCTCTGGCCCTAGAGATCCCCGATCCACGAGGGGATCCACATAGTATGACGCCGGAAGACGGCCTTAAACAGGAACTGGATCCATCACGGGACCAATTGGGAGAGGATCCAATCTGGACAGAGCTGACGGAGGGGAACTCGGAGAACGTGGAGCCTCGGTGGATCCGAGCTCAGCACGCGTTTGTGGAGCTAAGGAATAGGATCGCGACGACGCCCATCCTCCGCCATTATTGATACGTCAACCTACGGTGATAG
>NW_003306617.1:0-3326 GCF_000142945.1 Phytophthora infestans T30-4
CGTCGAGCCTCCTTCAGAAGGACGTCGACTGGCGCTGGGAGCAACATTCCAGGATGCTTTTGACAGCATCAAGGCCAGCCTCCAAGATGCCCCTGTCCTGGCCCTGCCGGACGAGACGAAGCCGTTTAGCGTCGTCTGCGATGCCTCCGATTACGCCATCGGATGTGCATTGCTGCAGGCCGACACGGCTGGACACGAACGAGTCATCTCGTTCCAGTCCAGGCAGCTCAAAGCCGCCGAGCGGAACTACCCTGTCCATGACAAGGAGCTCCTGGCAATGAAATATGCCCTTGTGAAGTTCCGTGTTCACCTTCTGGGCTCTAGACCATTTGTAATCTACACAGACCACGCGTCCTTGAGGACGGCGACTAACTCGCCTCACCTCTCCCAAAGAATGGCGAGGTGGCTGTCCTTCTTCGCGGAATACAACTTCCGCGTCGAATACAAGCCGGGCAAGCTCAACGTGCTTGCGGACGCCCTCTCTCGGCGTCCCGACTATGAGTTGGCCCACATCACGCGGGTGACAACGGATCTATATGATCGGATACGCATGGCGTATCGGGACGATGAGGCTGTCGCGCCTATCGTCAAGTTCCTTAAGGCCGGAGCCAGCGCGAAGTCCGACTGGCTCTCGTCGCGACAGCGCTCACGGCTCCACCGATATGAGCTGAAGGAGGGCCTCCTCTATTATCGGGTGGAGCCCACTGGTCCTCCACGGGTGGTCGTACCCAACGACGAGGATCTGAAGTTCGACATCCTCGCGGAGGCGCATGACGCGCACTCCAGCGGCCACTTGGGCCGCGAGAAGACCTTTCTGTCGGACTCTCAGTCCTTCTGGTGGACCCACATGTACAAGTGGGTCGCCCGGTACGTCAAGACATGTGAAACATGTCAGCGGGTCAAACCCGCAGGGCACTCTTCGGCTCCACTACAGAGCCTGCCCGTACCGGCTGGTTGTTGGAAGTCGATGACTCTTGACTTCATCTTTGGGCTTCCCGCCGACGGACACGGCAACACCGGAATTTTGGTGTTCGTGTGTCGGCTGAGCAAGATGGTACATCTTGTTCCAGTTCCCGTCACTGTTACGGGCGAGCAAACCGCAAGGTTGTTCGTCGATGACGTGTTCCGCTATCACGGTCTCCCAGAGACGATTGTCTCGGACCGAGACCCACGGTTCACTGCTGCGTTTTGGAAAACGCTGTTCCCTTTACTGGGAACTCGTCTGCAGATGTCCACGGCGGACCATCCACAGACAGACGGCCAAACAGAGCGCGTCAATCGAGTGCTCGAGGACACTCTGCGCAGTGTGTGCGCGGCAGCACCACGTACGTGGTCGAACGCAGCTCTCCCAGTGTGTAGAATTTTACGCTCCCAATAATGCCGCTGCACGCCGCTCCACGGCGGTTTACGCCCGTTTCTACTTGAAAGCGCTTTCGCCCACCCCCAGAGTGTCTCTCACTCTTCCAGAGACACTGACTCCTCTAATTCTCAAGTGGGTGAGAGGCTCGGAAGCTCTTTCTCTCAGGTCTCGGATGTAAGACCAGTTTCGCTGCGGAAACAGTGGAATCCTTTTTGGATACCAAGCTGAACATTGTCAGCAGGGTCCGCGATGCCATGGCAGCGGCTCAAGATAAACAAAAGGAGTACTCAGACAAACAAGGAAGAGGAAACTTAAGTGTATTTGAGGTTGGGGACTTAGTGTTGCTAGACACGAGGAACCTACCTCTAGACACTGTTAGCTCTGTCGGCAGCAACAAACTGAAGCACCGCTTAATCGGACCTATTGCAGTCCTGGCCAGACATGGTGCGTCGTACACCATCGACCTTCCAAAGTCAATGACGACGCACCCGACGTTCTATGTCGGACGTCTTAAGCGGTACTTTGACCCGCAGGGGGTTGCTGACTCGCAGTCCCTCCTTGACCCAGCTCCTCGAAGCGAGGGCCGGTCACAGTCGTCGACGAGGGCGTCGGAGCAGGCACCCAAGCCTCGGTCGGGACGGCAAGGCTGCGGTCAAGGCCGTACGTCGGAGGGGCTCCATACGAACGGACCCCGGCGCCATACGCCGAGTACGCTGAGTACGCCGGGTACGCACCATACGCGTACGTCTGGGAGTGTGCCGCAGGCGGCTCCGGACGTGGCAACAAAGCCTCGATCCGTCGGATCATTCGGAAGGCCTCGTCCAGATCGGACGAAGAGGCCCGGCGATCCACCCGCAGGTGCAGGCTCGCGACCTCTCGCTCCACCAGGTCCAGGCGACCCGCAAGACGAGCGAGCTCGCCCTGATTCCCGGCCTGGGCGGCAGCATTACCGCCAGTCCCAAGGCCAAGTGCAATCTCAAGCACGAGGACACGTTGACGGAGGCGGTCAACCTCAGGGTCCTGTGTCGGACCCGCAGTCGGAGCACTCGGACGAGAGTGGCTCTCGGGAGGCGCCGAGTACTCGTACTCGTACGAGGGCACCTCCGCCCCTGCTTGACCGGAATGGAGAAGCCCACTACCACGTGGAGCGGATCCCCCAGGAGCAACGGTGTCGCGGCAAGCGACAGCTCCTCGTGAAGGGGAGGGGTTATGCCCACTTCGAGAACTCATGGGAGCCGATTGAACGGCTCCTGATTGACTGCCCGAAGGCTGTCGCAATCTGGGAACAGAAGCGGCGGCAGCTTCTTCTTCCTCCTTCTCCTCCTCTTCATCCGAGGAGCCGAAGAGACTCTGATAGGAGCGTCGAGTCTCCTTCTCCTCGCGGAGTAGAGACTTAGAGGCGGTACGCTTCTTTGAAGGGCTTTGGCGCCTTCGGCTTTAGAGGCCTTAGCGCGCGCAAGACCCTCGGCAAACGAGAGACGTTTGCGAGGATTCTCTTCCTCATCGCCACCGGCTTTGGGAGCGCCCTTTAGCCTTAACGGCCGGACTCTCAGAGCGCACAGAGGTCCTGGGACTGTGATCACCGTGATCACTAGCGGGCGACTGCACGCTGTCTTCTTTGTGCTCACTGGGCACTGGGCTGTGCCTTCCCACAGAGCCCGCAGGAGCATCCTGAGTGCTCTCGGACTCGGCATCGTCTTCACTGCCCGATTTGGACTCGCGTTCTACGAACCGAGGGTTCGGACGGTTGTCTGAAGACGAGGGCGACGGACTGCGGCGCCTGCTTGCGCGCTTGTCCGCAGCCGCGTCACCCGAGGAACCGATCGCCTCGGAGGCCACCTGAGTAGCCTCCTTGAGTGCAGAGCCTTTGCCGTGAGACTTAGTGCTCTTGGCCTGCGCCTTACCGGCTGCAGCCTTGGAGCGTGTCTTAGCACCGCTCTTAGTAGTGCCACGAGGCATGTTAACG
>NW_003306618.1:0-3328 GCF_000142945.1 Phytophthora infestans T30-4
CATTCATCACACCGTTTGGACTGTTCGAGTGGAACCGGATGCCGTTTGGATTGAAGAACGCACCCCAGATCTACCAACGTCTAATCGATAACGCCCTCTATGGATTCACCCGAATACCGGAACCCAAAAGGGTTGGATCCGGGGAAGATCGTACGGAAGTAGATCCATTTGAGGCAGGGGAGCCAGGGGATCCTGGAACCCCGTCCGTGTTAGAACGCAGATCTTACATCGACGACATTCTAATCCCGGCGAAATCGTGGGATCAGTTGTGCGAAAGAGTGACATCCCTACTGGAGGCGTGTACTAAGTGGAATCTCTCCATCAGTGTGGTAAAGAGCTATTGGGGGATGCGCAAGGTGGATTACTTAGGCCATCGAGTTTCCAAGGAGGGATTGGAGGCGAATCCTAAGGACCTGTCTTCGTTAGCCGATTTGTCCTTCCCGCAGTCGTTACGGGCGATGCAATCCTTCTTGGGCAGTTTGAACTACTACAGTCGGTTCATCGAGGATTACGCCCTGTTTGCCGCGGTATTGTATGAATTGAGAGAGGTAGATTTTGCTGCGATGACCACTCCAGCTGTCCGGATAAAAATCCAACAAGCTCTGGCCCGGGAGATGTCGGATCCACGAAGGAATCCAAGTGGTACGACGCCAGAAGAGGACCTGAAACAGGAGCTGGATCCACCCCGGGACCAACGGAGAGAGGATCCAGGCTGGATAGAGACGACGGATCAGAACATGGAAAAGGCAGAATCTCGGTGGATCCGAGCTCAACACGCATTCGTGGAACTGAGGAACAGGATCGCGACCACGCCTATCCTCCGTCATTTCGATCCAGAACGTCAACCTACGGTTATAGTTTATACCAGCGACTGGGCAGTCTCAGCAGCTCTGGTGCAAGAACATGAGGGGATCTGCTATCCAGTCACCTTCGTCAGCCGGACACTGAAGCCGAATGAACTGAACTACGGAGCGGTGGAGAAAGAGATACTCGCGCTCCTGCGCGTGTTGGATCTGAATTACAACCTGCTAGTGGGAAGACCCATCCGGATCCTGACTCGACACTCCACGCTAGCCTGGCTGTTCAAGTCGGCCGGGTTACAAGGACGTTTGGGACAGTGGGCAGCTTTACTCTCGCCTTGGACGCTGGAGATTGTGAAGTGTTCGAAAGGGGAAGACGAGATCCTGGGAGTCTTGGCCGCGAGCATCACTCCTCGAGCTAAGATGGATGAGGCGCTGACTAGGATCGCCCCTAAGAAAGAGCCCAAACGCCGGATCCAGATCCCGATCCCGACGGTACAGGTAGATGAGGATCTATACGTCCTGAGTTTCGATGGATCCGCACGTGTACGACGCGGAGGAGGAGCATACAGTGCAATACTGTGGAGACTGCCCGGATGGGAAGTTGTACGGCCAGATCCACTTACGCGGAAGGCCTCACCGTCAATGAGGCGGAGTATAACGGACTCCTTCTGGGTTTGGATTTACTAAAGGGACAAGATCCGAAAAGGTTGGTGATTTGTGGAGATTCAAATTTAGTAATCAGACAGGTGCGAGGCGAGATTGACTGCAAGGCCCCGGCCCTAACACTGTTACGGCAGAAAGTGATGATCCACCTGCGTGGTTGGATGAATCACGATTTGGTGCATGTCAAGCGAGATTGGAATGCCAGTGCAGATAGCTTGGCCAGTGCCGCTTTACGGGATCAATGTGGTGTCGAAGTGGAGAGAGAGGCCGAGCGTCAGGATCTCGTTACGTTGAACCGACTAGACGAATGGTGGTAGTGGGATCCGGGAAAAGGACAGTCCAGGTGATGGCCGTCACTAGGTACAGAGGAAGGATTGGATTCAACCCCCAAATTCTCGAGGAAACATTTGTGAAGAGAGTCCGCATCGAGCGGATCCTCAAAGCACAGAACGAGGAAGCGTGGATCCTAGGACTAAAGAAGTATCTGATGGGGGATGTACGAGACCTGAGTCGGGAAGATGCCAAATCCTACCGCATTATCGCTACGGATTACGCGGTGGATCTGAATGACTTGCTCTTCTATTGCCCCCCTACGAAGAGAGTCAACGAGGATCGGGATGGATTGATGAGACTGGTGATGCCGGAAACCTTACAACAGGATGTCCTACACCACTATCACGCTAGCTTGGAAGGCGGACATCAGGGTATTGGTCGGACCTACCAACGGATCCGGGAATGTTTTCACTGGAGGGGACTTTTCAAGAGCGTACAACGGTATGTCGGGGAATGTGTGGATTGTGAGACAGGCAAGGGCAGGCCCACAATCGAAGGGGAGTCACCTGAGAATATCCAAGCGACTTACCCTTTCCAAATCATAGCCATGGATCATATCCCCTCGTTGCCCAGGTCATTCAAAGGATAGCCATGGATCATCTCCCCTCGTTGCCCAAGTCGTTCAAAGGAAACACAGAATTGTTGATTTGGGAGGACCTGTTTACCGGATACGTGGTAGCCAAAGCTAGTGCGTCTAGAACTGCGCAGACCATTGCTGAATCGTACGAGGAGTGCGTTTTCCGAAGATTTGGAGCTAGCGAGATGATTAGACATGATCGGGAGCCAGGCTTTATGTCTGATTTCTTTCGAGCATTCAACCGGATCCTGGGGCAGCGACAGCGAGCAACCATGGCATATCGTCCCCAAGCTAACGGGTCGGTCGAGCGCATGGTACAGACGATCACGAGAGCACTCAAGATGTACGTCCAGGATTTGGATCAGAGGGATTGGGATGAGTACGCAGAACGGCTCCCCTTCGCGATGAACACCGCCCAAGACAGGATCCGGGGTGATACCCCATTTTACTTGGTACATGGGTGGGATCCTAAATCCACCCTAGAAGCGGCCATTCCGGTATGTAGCACCAAGAAGAGAAACCGAGATCCAAGGCGATGGTGATACGAAGTCCAGAAATACTACCAGCAAGCTAGATCCCAGGTGAACGAACGACTGCGGAGTGCGATACAGGATCGAGCGGATCGACACAACGAAGACGCCCGTCCACATCTAATCCAAGTGGGATCGCAGGTGTGGCTTTATTTGGATCGAGTGAAAGAAGGATACGCCCGCAAATTGGCCCATCTATGGCATGGACCGTTCCGGGTGAGCGAGAAGATTGGAGAACATGCGGTAAAGCTGGAAACGGCAGGTACCGAATATCGCCTGTTCCCTGTAGTACACGTATCCAAGCTGAAGTTGGTCAAAGAATACCCGGATCGGCCGCAGATCCGTCTTTCGGTGGATGAATCCGACCGGGTGGATTTCGACGAAGTCCTCCTACCGGAAGATAGTTGGAATGTGGATCTCGA
>NW_003306619.1:0-3330 GCF_000142945.1 Phytophthora infestans T30-4
CAGATGCTCTCTGTACATGATGCAGCACGGACACAGTTAGGCGCGGGAGTTGTTAGATGCGAGGCATCCATCCTACGCAGTCTCAATTGGGTCAGTATAGATCGCGCTCCCAAACGCTCGCGCTTGAAATGAAGCGGGACGCTTCTTTGGTAACACGTCAGTCTGTATGGATAAACATTCACTCCTTCCTCTTAATCGACTGCGTCTCGTGTTCACTCGTCTTCTCTTTCTTTCCGATGTGACCAACTCACATCCGCGATCCTCCTCCTCCCGGCCCACACCCTTCCTGTGGGTCCTTCATCATCCTCCCATCGACATGACCAACTCACATCCATGGATCCCCTTACTACGCTTCTTCATGAGACTGCATCACGCCGAATCTGTTCCGATTCGTACGATCCCGCAAGAAATCGTAGAGTAATGCTCCACAGTTCAGATCTGTCTCGGCTACCCAGCTGGGTTCGCCATATCCACTCCAGTACACCAGAAATTCGCGGTAAATCCGTCCGTATCTAGTTCGCTTCCCTGACCTCATATCGGTGATCTTCTCGACTTCGAACTCGTCGGCTTCGAGATCCACATCCCAACTATCTTCCGGTAGGAGGACTTCGTCGAAATTCCACCCGGTGGATTCATCCACCGAAAGACGGGTTTGCGGCCGGTCCGGATATTCCTTGACCAACTTCAGCTTGGATACGTGTACTACAGGGAACAAGCGATATTCGGTACCTGCCGTTTCCAACTTCACGGCGTGTTCCCCTATCTTTTCACTTACTCGGAGCGGTCCGTGCCAGAGATGGGCCCGCTTACGGGCGTATCCTTCTTTCACTCGGTCTAGGTACAGCCACACCTGCGATCCAACTTGGATTTGATGTAAACGGGCGTCTTCGTTGTGTCGATCCACTCGGTCTGTATGGCACTTCGAAACCGTTCGTTCACTTGGGATCTGGCTTGCCGGTAGTATTTCTGGACTTGGTATCGCCATCGTCTTGGATCTCGGTTCTCTTCTTGGTACTACATACCGGAATGGGCGCTTCTAGGGTAGATTTAGGATCCCACCCATGTACCAAGTAAAATGGAGTGTCGCCCCGGATTCTGTCTTGGGCGGTGTTCATCAAGAAGGTGAGTCGTTGCCTACTCATCCCAATCCCTCTGATCCATATCCTGAACATACATCTTGAGTGCCCTCGTGATCGTCTGTACCATGCGCTCGGCCGATCCATTGGCTTGGGACGATATGCCATAGTCACCCGCTGTCTCTGTCCCAGAATCCGGCTGAAGGCTCGAAAGAAATCAGACATGAAGCCTGGCTCCCGATCATGACGAAGCATCTCACTAGCCCCAAATCTTCAAAAAACGCACTCCTCGTACGATTCGGCGATAATTTGTGCAGTTCTGGACGCGCTAGCTTTGGCTATCTCGTATCAGGAAAACAGATCCAACCAGATCAACAATTCTGTGTTTCCTTTGAACGACTTGGGTAACGAGGGGATGTGATCCATGGCTATGATTTGGAGCGGGTAAGTCGCTTGGACATTCCCAGGTGACTCCCCTTCGATTGTGGGCCTGCCCTTGCCTGTCTCACAATCCACGCATTCACCGACATATCGTTGTACGCTCTTGAATAGTCCTCTCCAGTGGAAACATTCCCGGATCCGTTGGTAGGTCCGACCAATACCCTGATGTCCGCCTTCCAGGCTAGCATGGTAGTGGTGTAGGACATCCTGTTGCAAGGTTTCTGGCATCACCAGTCTCATCAATCCATCCCGATCCTCGTTGACTCTCTTCGTAGGGGGACAATAAAAGAGCAAGTCATTCAAATCCACTGCATAATCCGTAGCGATGATACTGTAGGATTTGGTATCCTCCCGTCTCAGGTCTCTCACATCCCCCATCAGATATTTCTTTAGTCCCAAGATCCACGCTTCTTCGTTCTGTGCTTTGAGGATCCGCTCAATGCGGACTCCCTTCACAAATGCTTCATCGAGAATCTGGGGGCTGGATCCAATCCTTCCTCTGGATCTAGTGACAGCCATTACCTGGACTGTCCTTTTTACGGATCCAACCACCACCACTTCGTCTAGTCGGTTTAACGTGACGAGATCCTGATGCTCGGCCTCTCTCTCCACCTCGACACCACATTGATTCCGTAAAGCGGCACTGGCCAAGCTATCTGCACTGACATTCCAATCTCGCTTGACATGCACCAACTCGTGATTTATCCATGGATCATCACTTTCTGCCGTAACAGTGTTAGGGCCGGGGCCTTACAGTCAATCTCACCTCGCACCTGTCTGATCACCAAGCTTGAATCCCCACAAATCACCAGCCTTTTTGGATCCTGTCCCTTTAGTAGATCCAAACCCAGCAGGAGCCCGTTATACTCCGCTTCATTGACGGTGAGGCCCTCCGCATAAGTGGATCTGGGGCCCGTACATCTTCTCATCCGGGCAGTCTCCACAGTATTGGACTGTATGTCTCCTCCTCCGCGTCGTACGCGAGCGGATTCATCGAAGCTCAGGACGCTACAGATTCTCATCCACTTGTACCCGTCGAGATCTAGGGTCTGGATCTCGGCGTTTGGGCTCTTCTTAGGAGCGATCGTAGCCAGCGCTTCATCCATCTTAGCTCTAGGTGTGATGCTCGCGGCAAGACTCCCAGGACCTCGTCTTCCCCTTTCGAACATTTCACAATCTCCAGTGTCCAAGCGAGAGTATAGCTTCCCACTGTCCCAAACGTCCTTGTAGCCCGGCCGACTTGAACAGCCAAGCTAGCGTAGAGTGTCGAGTCAGGATCCGGATGGATCTTCCCACCAGCAGGTTGTAATTGAGATCTAACACGCGCAGGAGCGCGAGTATCTCCTTCTCCGCCGCTCCGTAATTCAGTTCATTTGGCTTTAGCGTCCGGCTGACGAAGGTGACTGGATGACAGATCCCTTCATGTTCTTGTATCAAGGCTGCTGAGACTGCCCAGTCACTGGCACAAACTATCACCGTAGGTTGACGTTCCGGATCGAAATGGCGGAGGATAGGCGTAATCGCGATCCTGTTCCTTAGCTCCACGAATGCGTGTTGAGCTCGGATCCACCGAGGTTCCACCTTTTCCGAGTTCTGATAAGTCGTCTCTATCCAGATTGGATCCTCTTTCTCTTGGTCCCGGGGTGGATCCAGCTCCTGTTTTAGGTCCTCTTCTGGCGTCGCACTACTTGGATCCCTTCGTGGATCCGACATCTCCAGGGCCAGAGCTTGTTGGATTTTGATCCGGGCCGCTAAAGTGGTCATCGCAGCAAAATCTACCTGCCTCAATTCATATAGTACCGCAGCAAACAGT
>NW_003306620.1:0-3330 GCF_000142945.1 Phytophthora infestans T30-4
AGCTTCTCGTGTGCTTGCTGTTACCATGTGCCTTCCTGGTCTTGGAAGTACGCTCCTAGACGTGCTGTTCCCGGACTCGTTTAGCCAGATCTTCTGGATTGTTTTCATGGCCATCACTGTAGTGCCGTCGTGCTTGATTCCGACCCTGAAGGAGGCGGCGTCTGTGGCGTTCGTCGGTTGTCTCGGCACTCTCATCGCTGACATTATCGGCGTGAGTATCCTCGAGTGGGAGATGCGCGGCCACCCGTCCATTCCGACGCCGGACATCACGCTGCACCAGGTGCTTACGACGTTCGGCAACCTGTCACTGGCGTACGGCGCTTCCGTTGTCGTGCCCGACCTCCAGCGCCAACACTCTGATCCCACCCGCATGCCCCGTATCATCCTCGTGAGCCTGGGTGCTGGTTCAGCATTCTTCTTGGCCATTGCAATTGCTGGCTATGCTGCTGGTGGTTGCCAGCTCTCGGGCAACTTGCTCTTCTCCGTTGTAAACATCGCGGACCCGACGGTTCCGTCCGCTCTGGGTTTTATTCCCAGCCGTGGCGCTGTGATCATGGCCTACCTGTTCATGCAGATCCACATCGTCATCGCCTTCTCGACGGTAATCCAGCCGCCATTTTACATGGCTGAACGCTTCATCCTCGGCATGCACAAGACTACCACGGAGATCGAGAAGCTGTCGACCGCCCCCGACCTGTCGACGCCAGACCTTGAAGGTAACTATAACGTCTCCAACACCCCGGGCGTCACACTGCCGACTGAACAGCAGCGGAAAGAGAAGGAAGAGCAGGAACTATCAGAGTACCAGGGCGCGGGAACTGTGCTCCGTTATGTGACTCTACGTCTGTGCATCATTGCCGTGCTTGTGGCTGTTTCCATCGGCCTCCGTGACAAGTTCCTCGACCTCGTGGACTTCACGGGCGCTTCGGCCATTACAGTGTGCTGTCTCGCTCTACCTATTACGTTCTACCTCAAGGTCTTCTGGAAGGAGCTGCCCGCGTACGAGCGTATCGTTGCCATCCTAGTTATCGTCATCTGTAGTATCGTCGGTTGCTATGTCATGATCTACGCCGGCAAGAACCTCTTCAATCCGGACACAAAAACCGCCACGTTCCCGTACTGCTCTGTAGAGAGCCAAATGGAGCCGTACTACGTCCGCAATTCTACTTCCAACTAAACGTAGATCGATAGTGCATCACGTAGGATTAATCAGCCCATCAAGACTTCTATCGAATCGAAGTCCGATTCCTCAAAGCCTGCCTCCAAACACCATGTTGAGATGACTGCTGTAGATATCACCTTGAAGGAGTCTGACGGTCAGACTGACCGGTGCCCTGGCTTAGCAGTCCGTCTCTCTACTGGATGGTCTACAGCGTCCTGCCTCGTGTCCATGCGTGCAAACGCCACGCGCGATAAGAGATCGTGTGAGACCACGGTGGACTGTCTGCTTCACTTGTCCTGGTTGCACCTCGTTGCGTCTCACCAACCAGCAGACCTTGCTGCTCCGTCCTGGCCGCTCACTTTTCCTTCAGTCGCCTTCGTCACAATGGCCGCGCCTCCAGCTCGCCGCTCTCCGTTCTACACGCTCGAAGATGCCAAGATTAGCTTTAACATCTTCTGCTGCTTCTGTGGTATTGGCTCGCTGTCCATGCCATCCAACTACGCGCGCGCGGGGCCGATCTACGCTACGGTTGCTCTACTTCTGATGGCGTTCGTAAACATCTACGCGACTATCGCTCTGGCCAAGGTCATCAACGCAGCACCGCCGTCCGTCAAAACATTCACGGATGTCGGTGCCTGGGTGTTTGGCATCACAGGTCGCTATGCTGTCATGATGTCGCAGCTGTTAGTGTGCCTACTGCTATTACTAGTATAGCGGGAAAAAAAAAAAATGGGGGGGCTAGCTAATCCAAAAAAAATATTATCTTTGGATAATCGGCGATAACTTCACCAAAATAGCCTTAATTAAGTGCAAAGGGCGCGGATAGTGTGGTGTAGCGGGATCAGCAAAATCTGCGAGATGCCGGATCCAGCTTACCAACTGCACCCAGACACCGACTAACGGAGGGGGTCCCCCGATGATCCGTGTTCTGCTGAACTTTCCTCACCTTGTGTACCCGTCGGTAGGGCGGGATCTTGCTCTCTCGGTAACTTCCGAAGAGTTCAAGTGGTGAAGCTTGAGCGTCTTGGCGAGACGTGGGGATGGGGTGGAGCAGCAGTGGAAAATCTTCACTCTGCGTCCGTGGATTGTCCGTATCCTAAGCGAATATTCGAGCTTATGGATCCGGGGCCTAGATCGTGGATCTGGCCGTAGGGCTGCCTTACGGGTGTGTTCCCTTGCCTTTGTAGTTCCTTTGCGTCGTACTTGCCGCCTCCTGTGACGGGATCTTGAAAGTTGAGAGCCCCTAGGGTGTAACCGACCAAGTAGTAAATTCGGTTAACCTGTCGGATCTGCACAAGTAAAGGAAAAGCTCACTAGGTTGTAGGATCTGGCCAATGTATTATCCAGTTATCACTACCAACACTAGATTCGCAATTCCCAACCTTCTCGGAGCTCGTACGGCCAATGTAGTTCCGGTTCCTGAGGGCAGGAAGGCACCTGCGTGTCACTGTGCAAAATTAGAGTCTGTATTGATATTTAAGCCTATACCTGCCTGGATTTCTACCTTTCTATGTCTTTTCATCTGCTAAATCCCTTACCAGGCTCGGCTGCATGTCCCTTCTTCCCTTGACCCATCATCCCAGCTGTATTATCTTCAGATCCACCGGATCCATGACGTAATCATCATGGTCACCCTATTATGGGTACACTCATCCGGATCCAGGTCGCTTGGATCCACTTCACTGTAAGTTTGCACTCGTCGTCGATCTGAGCTCTCCCATCATCCAACATCATCTCGCGACCGTCTGTGATCTCCATTGTCCCACGAAAGTTCGAGATCCACTGTATCCATCATCCCTATACCCTGGATTCAGGTCCCTCCAGGCGGGATCCTCCCTCCTTGCATCCGAACTCGGAAGTATGGGATCCGGGGTACCTCGCGGTGGATCTTGACTCTTCATTAGCCGTGGCTATTAGATCCACCTTCAGAGGGCACCGACCATCCTTCCTTCATAGGATCCACACTCGATCCACTCTTGTATAGTATATCCCATATCCATTTAAGTGAATCCAGGTAAGGGTGGATCCGAGGTAAGTCTTGGTGGATCTTGCCCTCTCGTACATCGCTCATATCAGATCCATCGTCAGTCCATACGGGGTGCTGCTCCCCATGGCTAATCCACCACAGGCAACTTGCATCCGTGCCAGCCAACCCAAATCCTCTCTAA
>NW_003306621.1:0-3330 GCF_000142945.1 Phytophthora infestans T30-4
TGGTTAAACAGCCCTGACCTCGAATTAGATGGGTGTTATCCCAATGCCCTCTGATCCAATGAGCTGTTTGGAGGGTGTGGGATAAAGGCACTCTGGGTACTGTTCTACTAGAACATGGGCCAGTAGTTTTCTAGGTGGTATACTATGGGCGGATCGAGCTCGCGCAATATCCGCATTCATCACACCGGTTGGGCCTGTTAGAGTAGACCCGGATACCGTATGGAACTGAAGAACGCACCTCAGATCTACCAACGCGTCATCGATAACGCTCTCTATGGGTTCACCCGAATACCGGAGCCCGAAAACGGGTGGATCCGGGGAAGGTGACGCAGAAGTGGATCCATTCGAAGCGGGGGAACCAGGGGATCCTGGGACCCCGTCGATATTAGAACGCAGATCTTACATCGAGGGACAATCTAATCCCGGGCGGGATTCGTGGGAATCAAATAAGAGAAAGAAGTGACATCCCTACTGGAGGCGTGTTACTAAGTGGAATCTCTCTATCAGCGTGGTTAAGAGCTATTGGGGGATGCGCAAGGTGGATTACTTGGGCCATCGAGTTTCCAAGGAGGGATTGGAGGCGAATCCTAAGGACCTGTCTTCATTAGCCGATTTGTCCTTCCCACAGTCGTTACGAGCGATGCAATCCTTCTTGGGCAGTTTGAACTACTACAGTCGGTTCATCGAAGATTACGCCTTGTTTGCCGCGGTGTTGTATGAATTAAGAGAGGTAGATTTTGCTGCGATGACCGCTCCAGCTGTCCGGATGAAAATCCAACAAGCTCTGGCCCGGGAGATGTCGGATCCACGAAGGGATCCAAGTGGTATGACGTCAGAAGAGGACCTAACTTCTTCCCTTGACCCATCATCCCAGCTGTGTTATCTTCAGATCCACCGGATATATGACGTAATCATCATGGTCACCCTATTATGGGTACACTCATCCGGATCCAGGTCGCTTGGATCCACCTCGCTGTAATGGTACACTCGCCGTGGATCCGAGCTCTCCAATCATCCAACATCATCTCGCAACCGTCCGTGATCTCCATTGTCCCACGAAAGTTCGAGATCCACTGTATCCATCATCCCTATACCCTGGATCCAGGTCCCTCCAGGCGGGATCCTCCCTCCTTGGATCCGAACTCGGAAGTATGGGATCCGGGGTACCTCGCGGTGGATCTTGACTCTTCATTAGCCGTGGCTACTAGATCCACCTTCAGAGGGCACCGACCATCCTTCCTTCATAGGATCCACACTCGATCCACTCTTGTATAGTATATCCCATATCCATCTTAGTGAATCCAGGTAAGGGTGGATCCGAGGTAAGTCTTGGTGGATCATGCCTTCTCGTACGTCGCTCATATCAGATCCATCGTCATTCCATACGGGGTGCTGCTCGCCATGGCTAATCCACCACAGGCAACTTGCACCCGTGCCAAACAACCCAAATCCTCTATAATCACTTGAAATTGTCACTGATTCGGGATAGTGACCCCGCGTCAGGACCATTCTCTTATTTCTGAAAAAGCACTTCACCACACTGCCGTGGTTCAGCCTCCCGCTGTTGCGCAGCCTGTCGTGGCCCAGCCACCGTTGGCGCCAACGCCTCCGCGCTCACCTGAGCAGGGTCCTGATACGGCTTGAGTAAGCCAACGTAGAAGACTGGATGCGTGCGCATCTTTTCTCGGGAGGGTTAAGCGTATACGCTAGGCCCTTCTCGGCCACGACCTTGAACGGTCCTATGAACCGTGGGTCTCAATTTTTGTCTTAAAGACTGCAGACACTGCATGAGTAGGTAGGTTTTTTGCATTTAATAAAACTTGGTCCCCGACCTCAAACCTTTCTTCATTGCGTCTGCCTTTGGCATCTGCATGTTCTTTGTGCATATCTTGGCTTTCAGCCATAGCGTCGCGTACTTGACGCATTACGCTTAGTCTCAAAGAGACAAAGTCATTGACTTGGCTTGCGAAACCGCAACAGGGCTGACATCAGCTAGCCGCTCGGCTATCCCTCCCCCATCAAGCCCTTGAGCCACTGCGTGGCGGCGTCAGTGGGACGCGAGGGTTAACCAAGCCGTTCACATAGAACGGAGTGTAGCCTGTCGAGGCGTGCACTGCATTATTTAATGCGAACTCGACGAGTGGGAGCATCTGGCTCCAGCGTTTTGGCGCCTCAGCGCATACGCTTCGGAGGATATCCTCCACACCGCGATTCACGCGTTCTGTTTGACCATCGGTCTGCGGATGGTTCGCTGTGGACATGTCCAAACGAGTGCCAAGCACTCTGAAGAGGGACGTCCAGAACTTCGCGGTGAAGCGCGGGTCTCGATCTGAGACAATTGCCTCAGGCAAGCCATGTTGGCGAAAGACTCGGTCTAAAAACAGCAAAGCTGTACCTTCACCATCTATGGTGTCCGGCACCGCCGCTAAATGAGCCATCTTGCTCAATCGGTCTACAAAGACCACAATACCCGTGTTCCTGCCTTGTCCTTGGGAAGCCAAA
Organism: Phytophthora infestans T30-4; assembly: GCF_000142945.1. Classification (NCBI taxonomy): domain Eukaryota; phylum Oomycota; class Peronosporomycetes; order Peronosporales; family Peronosporaceae; genus Phytophthora; species Phytophthora infestans. The sequence continues at coordinate 2,503 of NW_003306621.1, forward strand.
CACAAAGTCCATACTCATGGACTGCCAACATGCCTTGAGGACAGGCAAACTCGCCAATGGCGCTGCCGTGCTCGGCGCGGACTTCGTCCGTTGACACGTCTCACACGTGCGTACATAGGTGCCAACCCACTTATACATCTTGGGCCACCAGTACATCGAGCTCACCGAGCCATAGGTCTTCTCCCGACCTAAGTGCCCGCCCACGGGCGTATCATGAACCTCATAGAGGATTCGATACTTTAGATCCTCATCATGAGGAACGACTACACGAGGGTTATCCTCAGAGTCGGTGCTGTAGTACAGCAGGCCGCCATCGAGCGAGTATCGATGCAGCCTCGCGCGTAAGCGCCCAGACAATTCCTTGTCAGAGTCTTTAAACTCTTCGCTCCCAAGAGCCCGTAGCAGCGCTACGCACATGTCGTCTTGTGCATACGCTCCGCGTATCAAGTCAGGCACTGACGACATCACTGTCGTGACATGAGCTAACTCGTAGTCCGGCCTGCGCGAGAGCGCATCGGCCACTACATTAAGCCGCCCCGGCTTGTACTTCACCTCGAAGTTATACTCGGCAAAGAAGGAAAGCCATCTTGCCATTCTCTGAGAGAGATGAGGCGACTGTGTCGCAGTGCGTAACGACGCATGATCAGTAAAGATCACAAAAGGCTTAGAGCCTAGCAGGTGTACCCTGAATTTGACTAGAGCATACTTCATTGCAAGTAGCTCTTTGTCATGAACTGGATAGTTCTTCTCTGCAGCTTTGAGCTGGCGAGACTCAAACGCGATCACGCGTTCACGCCCTTCGGCGTCTGCTTGTAGTAAAGCACAACC
>NW_003306622.1:0-3332 GCF_000142945.1 Phytophthora infestans T30-4
ATTCCTCCCGTCATTTTCGATTCCGGAACGTCAACCTTTCCGGTAATAAGTTTATGCCCAGTGACCGGGGCAATTCTCAGCCAGCTTTGTGGCAAGAACCATGAAGGGGATTCTGTCATTCCAGTCACCTTTGTCAGCCCGGACACTGGAAGCCGAATGAACTGAACTACGGGAAAGAGATACTTGCGCTCCTGCGCGTGTTGGATCTAAATTATAACCTGCTAGTGGGAAGATCCATCCGGATCCTGACTCGACACTACACGCTAGCCTGGCTGTTCAAGTCGGCCGGGTTGCAAGGACGTTTGGGACAGTGGGCAGCTTTACTCTCACTTGGACGCTGGAGATGGTGAAATGTTCGAAAGGGGAAGACGAGATCCTGAGAGTCTTGGCCGCGAGACATCACACTTCGAATTAAGATGAATGAGGGCGCTGACTAGAATCGCCCCTAAGAAAGAGGCCAAAAGCCGATTCCAGATTCCAGTTCCCCGACGTTACAGGGTGAATGAGAATCTATACGTCCTGAATTTTCGATAGATACCGCTCGTGTACGAACGCGGGGGGAGGGGCCTCACAGTGCAATACTTTGGAGATTTTCCCGCCGGGGTGGTAATTTGTACGGCCCAGATCCACTTACGCGGAAGGCCTCACCGTCAATGAAGCGGAGTATAACGGACTCCTTCTGGGTTTGGATTTACTAAAGGGACAAGATCCAAAGCGGCTGGTAATTTGTGGGGATTCAAATTTGGTAATCAGACAGGTGCGAGGTGAGATTGACTGCAAGGCCCCGGCCCTAACACTGTTACGGCAGAAAGTGATGATCCACCTGCGTGGTTGGTTGGATCACGAGTTGGTGCATGTCAAGCGAGATTGGAATGCCAGTGCGGATAGTTTGGCCAGTGCCGCTTTACGGAATCAATGTGGTGTCGAAGTGGAGAGAGAGGCCCGAGCATCATGATCTCGTTACGTTGAACCGACTAGACGAAGTGGTGGTAGTTGGATCCGGGAAAAGGACAGTCCAGGTGATGGCGGTCACTAGGTCCAGAGGAAGGATTGGATCCAGCCCCCAGATTCTCGAGGAAACATTTGTGAGGGGAGTCCGCATTGAGCGGATCCGCAAAGCACAGAACGAGGAAGCGTGGATCCTAGGACTAAAGAAGTATCTGATGGGGGATGTACGAGACCTGAGTCGGGAGGATGCCAAATCCTACAGTATTATCGCTACGGATTACGCGGTGGATCTGAATGACTTGCTCTTCTATTGCCCCCCTACGAAGAGAGTCAACGAGGATCGGGATGGATTGATGAGACTGGTGATGCCGGAAACCTTACAACAGGATGTCCTACACCACTATGACGCTAGTTTAGAAGGTGGACATCAGGGTATCGGTCGGACATACCAACGGATCCGGGAATGTTTCCACTGGAGGGGACTATTCAAGAGCGTACAACGATATGTCGGTGAATGTGTGGATTGTGAAACAGGCAAGGGCAGGCCCACAATCGAAGGGGAGTTATCTGGGAATGTCCAAGCGACTTACCCTTTCCAAATCATAGCCATGGATCATATCCCCTCGTTGCCCAAATCGTTCAAAGGAAACACAGAATTGTTGATTTGGGTGGATCTGTTTACCGGATACGTGATAGCCAAAGCTAGTGCGTCTAGAACTGCGCAAACCATTGCCGAGTCGTACGAGGAGTGCGTTTTCCGAAGATTTGGGGCTAGTGAGATGATTAGACATGATCGGGAGCCAGGCTTTATGTCGGATTTCTTTCGAGCTTTCAACCGGATCCTGGGGCAGAGACAGCGGGCAACCATGTCATATCGTCCCCAAGCTAACGGGTCGGCCGAGCGCATGGTGCAGACGATCACGAGGGCACTTAAGATGTATGTCCAGGATTTGGATCAGAGGGACTGGGATGAGTACGCAGAACGACTCCCCTTCGCGATGAACACCGCCCAAGACAGGATCCGGGGTGATACCCCATTTTACTTGGTACAAGGGTGGGATCCCAAATCCACCCTAGAAGCGGCCATTCCAGTATGTAGCTCCAAGAAGAGAAACCGAGATCCAAGGCGATGGCGATATTAAGTCCAGAAATACTACCGGCAAGCCAGATCCCAAGTGAACGAACGGCTGCGGAGTGCGATACAAAATCGAGCGGATCGACATAACGAAGACGCCCGTCCGCATCAAATCCAAGTGGGATCGCAGGTGTGGCTTTATTTGGATCGAGTGAAAGAAGGGTACGCCCGCAAATTGGCCCATCTATGGCATGGACCGTTCCGGGTGAGCGAAAAGATAGGAGAACATGCGGTAAAGCTGGAAACGGCAGGTACCGAATATCGCTTGTTCCCTGTAGTACACGTATCCAAGCTGAAGCTGGTCAAAGAATATCCAGATCGGCCGCAAACCCGTCTTTCGGTGGATGGATCCGACCGGGTAGACTTCGACGATGTCCTCCTACCGGAAGATAGTTGGAATGTGGACCTCGAGGCCGACGAGTTCGAAGTCGAGAAGATCACTGACATGAGGTCAGGGAAGCGAACTAGATACGGACGGATTACCGTGCATTTCTGGTGCATTGGCGTGGATATGACGAACCCAGTTGGGAAGACGAGGCAGATCTGAACTGTGGAGCATTACTCTATGATTTGTTGCGGGATCGTACGAATCGTAACAGATTCGGCGTGATGCAGTCTCATGAAGAAGAGTAGGAAGGGGATCCATGGATGTGAGTTGGTCATGTCGATGGGAGGATGAAGAAGGATTCACAGGATGGGTGTGGGTTGGGGGAAGGAGGACCGCTGATGTGAGTTGGTCACATCGGAAAGAAAGAGAAGACGAATCCACAGGAGAAGGGTGAATTAGGAGGAAGGAGTGAATGTTTATGCATAAGGAGTGACGTTTTACGTGCGAAGAGTCCTGCTTGATTTCAAGCGCGAGCTTTCAAGGGCCCGAGCTATATTGACCCAATTGAAACTGGGTCATTGGCGCTAGATCCGGATGAAATCCAGGCGCAGACCCAGCCCAGATCCAGGTGTACGCTGAAAGGGTGGATCCAGCCCAGATCCAGGTGTACACTGAAAGGGTGGATCTAGCCCAGATCCAGGTGTACGCTGAAAGGGTGGATCCAGCCCAGATCCAGGTGTACGCTGAAAGGGTGGATCCAGCCCAGATCCAGGTGTACGCTGAAAGGGTGGATCCAGCCCAGATCCAGGTGTACACTGAAAGGGTGGATCTAGCCCAGAACCTGGTGTACACTGAAAGGGTGGACTAGGTTTCTCAACCGACGAAGGAATGTTGTAAGCATATTCAAGTAAGAAAGTGTGG